>NW_028170449.1:0-5000 GCF_963971535.1 Notolepis coatsorum
ACTTACTTGGATTGGTATATTATGCAGCAGTAAATATATGGCAAGGAGGAGAGGAGGAGAAGAGAGCAGTGTGTGTGATTTATTACAAGGGTTTCATTAGGCAGCATAACAAAAGGTCAGGAACCTTAAGGTGCTCCTTGGCGAGTGATAGAAAATGCAAAAAATTCACAAGTATTCTTAGATACAATTATCTCTCTCTCTCTCCGTTTCTATCTTTCTCCCCTCTCCCTCTCTCTCTATCTCTCTCTCTCTCTCTCTCTCTCTCTCTCTCTCTCTCTCTCTCTCTCTCTCTCTCTCTCTCCTCTCTCTCTCTCTCTCTCTCTCTCTCTCCTCTCTCTCTCTCTCTCTCTCTCTCTTCTCTGGGTGCCTCTAGCAGCAGTTGTCACTGAGCTCCCCTGGCTCTTATTAGGCCATAATCCCATGGTTTTCCATTTCTCTGCTGTCCACCGTATCATTTCCTCCACTCTCTCTCTGTGGCGACTCAGTGCTCTGAAATGACCTGCCGATGTGTGGAATTTGTTCTCATTGTGAAGTCAGGACAAATCATGAGTAGACCGTAGTTTCAGCCCTAAGAAAAAGTAATTGTGTGAACATTTTTGAAAAGTTCAACTTTACTTTGATATTAGCTTTGAGTGTCTTTTCGAGCAGGGCCGTTTCTTAGAGATTTGGAGGCCCCAGGCAAAAACCAATGTGAGGCCCTTCTCCATTGTGCTTAACACAACCATAGCCAGTGAATAAAAACTATTTGGAGGCAGCTCTTTTCAAAGTTAACAAAGCCACAGAACCTAAGGACAGACTCAAATTAGATTTCTAACTGACCTCCAACTGACCTTCTAACTGATCAGTGATCACAAATGTGTGTGTGTGAGACCTTCTGATTTAGGCCCTTTCCAGCTCTTTCCAGCTTTGTTGCTTGATTGGTTATCTGTGTCACGCCGGAACCCCACCAGGGGGTCCACACCGAGTCTGACTTCAGGGCAGGCGAAAGCGCACAGAGGAGGCACATTTACATTGGAACAGCTGTAAATGCCTATATGCGAAGTCAGTCCTGTTTGAAGATTTTTTTAAGATTTCCAGTTCCAGTGTTCTATTGTCCATTTTGCATGTATAACCAGTTATTATCTAATTAATTAGAATGTTAGAATTCATTTTAGAATGATGAAATCAGTGTGACTGTACTCCGGTGTGAACAGCGTGTGACATGGGAGCGAAAGTGAAGCGCCTCACGCCCGCGTCCCACGTTCGGTGGGGTTGGGCTGTCAGGCTTACTCTGTTGAAACTGAAATCTGTGTCATGCTATCTTACCTAGAAAGGCACCTAAAATAATCAGTATGGCCATTTTCAAAGGGCTTGTGGTATCTTTTGACTGGTATTTCATAACAAATCCATGTATGTATAAATTAGTTGGAACAAACAGTAGCAGGCGTCAGTGTTGTGTGACATTCTGGGGAGCCTTCAGGCAAACCCCCTCATGCTAAAACTATTTACTCAACTGTATTTAGAAGAACAGTTGGAGACACAGGGGGCAGGTCATAAAAGCCCCCTCATGCTAAAACTGTTTGTGACACATTCAAGGAGTCTTGAAGACAGTTGGGTAACTGTGAAACAAAACCCCACACAGGAGATCATCTGACTGGGACTGCCTCCCAGTAGACAAATCCAATTGGACCAAACGTATTATTAGACTGTTAGTATTGGTGGAAATTAGAGTATTTAAGAGAGAGCGCAGTGTTTGAGAGGCAGGCCAGAACTGATGCACCCACCCCAGGGGGTCTTTCTGGTCTCCACCACTTCCACAGACTGCCCTCCTGCCGCGACGTGAGTAAACTGTATGGAGTAATCACTGTTTGTGATATATAGAGTAAAGATGCCTATCTTAGACCAGGTTTAACCATGTGGTGGCAAGTAGTCTATTCCATTGATAAACATGACTAATTTTATGTGCAGACTTGTTTTGATGTGAATAGCCACTGTGAAAGGGCTATGATTATGTAAACCTCATCAATCCTGTTGTACAATCATGTCTTATGAAAAATGATGAATAATCCCTGTATGTAACTGATGCATTTTCACCTTTGGGCCTCTCGGCAATAAATACATAAAGTTTGAATTAAGAACTCTGTGGTCTGACTGCACGTTTATTCCTTGCTGGCTAAGTCAGATGAGGAGACCATTCTATCACTCTGTCCTTCTTCCCTCTAGTTAGCAACCTGTATGCACTGTAAATAACCCAATGTATTGACTTAGAATATACGACAGGCTCCTTTGACCTTTCATCATCCAAGATAGTGAATGAAAATAGGCTTCAATGGAAACACAGTCTCTCCTTTACAACTATGACCAATGTATGCTAGTCCCATGTACTGTAGTTTAGGGTCATAAGCATGCAGTTAAAATGCATTCATGTGCCGTTTTTAAAAACTTGATCTTGCTGTATACAATTACCTATTGTGCCCTCTAGGTTTATCACAGCACCATGACCCAATAGTATCCAGCTGCAGCCCGGCAGACCATACTGGGCTCCTCCCACTGCCACACTCTCAGACCCCACACTCTCAGACCCCACGCTTTCAGGCCCCTCTCTCCCAATGGCTGATTTGGGTCACGAGACCGTCACAGGCCCGCTCAGCAGCGCCACCCACCCAATGGCTGAATTGCCAATGGCTGAATTGGAGTATTGCACTGTGCGGGATTGATTGATTGATTGATTGATTGAAAACTTAATTAACAGATTGGGTACAGTACAGTACAGCTCAATACACACAATTGTTAAGGGGATGCAGACCAGAGAAAGACCTCAATGCAGTACTGTTACATTTGTGACATACAGTAAATATATACAAGGGGGAGGGAACTGTACATTTATGATGAATTGAAAATGGGGGACCCTGATGTAAACAAGATGGAAGTCTTTCTCTGGTCTGCATCCCCTTAACAATTGTGTGTATTGAGCTGTACTGTACTGTACCCACATGGTACTTGTTCTGAAGGGCCAGATTAACATTGAGAATCTACGTTTTATTGTTTTATATAACTTGTATATTATTTATATATATAAGCTATATCCCTTTAAGCCTGCGTTTGAATCATAGCATTATTCGCTTTCCTCATTGGATAATGCCCTTGACGTCGGCGGCGCCTAGAATCGCGCCCCTGAGACAAGTTCAAAGACGAGTCTGGACAAGTTGGGACATGCCTGGGGCCAGCGCATTGATTCCAGACAAGAGCTTCGGCTGCGCACTAGAAAGCCCTCTAAGTATATATTGTGGAAGGCGCAAAACAGTAGCAGTTCGGCGTTCATCAGTACAACGGTGAAGTTCAACCTAATGCAGTAACGTGAAGTTCGTCCGGAGTAATGCAACAGCAGTAGTTGAACCTAGCGTATAGCAGAGTCAAGTTCGACCTAACTTAATGTGAAGTAAAGAGTCGTCATTTAGTGTGAATCGAATTACAGCAGTTCGTTCGGTGTGCAGCATTAACAAGCAGTTCGTTCGTTTAGTAACTAGCGTGAACCTTAGCAAGTGTGTGTGGACTTAAAGTAATTAGTGCCAGCACACGAGGTGGGCCTAGTAGCAGAACTATTGGACATGTGCGCATTGGAACCTACCGCGGCGATATTGTAGAACCATTATTGGTTGGATTATAGTGATTGTGGAAACGTAGTACCGTGGAGAAGAGCATCGTTAATACCCTCGTCGTTTGGATTTAACTACCCTGAAGATTCTACATCGGGCTAGCTTCGTGGACGAAGCTGGCTGGCTATCATCATTGCTATCGGGCATTGGATTACAGCTATTACCTTGCTGCCGAGCACTTGGATTATAAAGACTGGATCCGTATGAGAACCCCTTTTCTTCAAGTGAACAGCCTGAGTATCCGTACATTCTTCCTTCCTCTGGAGCTTACAACTCTGGGAGGATATCACCAGTCTCCAGCTGTACCCTCGTTTTGCCCTCCTATATTGCCATCCCACGCCAGGCGGCGTCTGGTCTAGTATACCTAGCTTAGGAATTATTCATTCCCACTGACTTTGCTACTCGCTGACTTTCTAATATCATTCGCCATAAAAGAGCGACCCAGTAATTAACAGTTGTATCTTCTGCATAATAATAAATACTGTAAATGATATCTCCTTGTCACCGTGCCGTCTATTCTGAGTGTCTGCCATAATTAACTGTACTGTCTGGCAAGTAATAATAATAATAATATGTAGTAGTGGTTTAATCTATCACAATCTTTAATACAGTCAGGGTTTTGTAACCCCTCAGTTACAATTGGTCCTTCGAGCCGGAGGGTATCAGTAATCTTAATCATATTAATAGTAATATGGCCAGCGGCGGACACTCTCCAAACGGCTCTCCCAAACTAGCGCGCCCTAGGCGCCAACGTCAGCCCCCTCCACAATTGGAGGACTACGCTTTCGTTTTACCTCCTAGCTTATCTAAAAAGACGTTAAGCACGGATAAAACTAATAGTTTAAGCATGCCCAACCCTATCGACTTGTCGGCCCCACTAGTAGAGACCCAAGCGAGTTTAAACGAAACTGACTTAGCTCACGGGGGGGGGGACAAGCGGGACATGACGTGACTATGCCCAAAGACCACAGCGCCACCGAGACGGACCTCGGAGCGCCAGAGGATAAAGACAGCGCCACCGAGATGGACCTCGGAGCGCAAGAGGATAAAGAGCGCGCACCCGAGATGGACCTCGGAGCGCGTAAAGAGAACAGGTCAACGCCAAGTCCTGTCAACTTCAGATCACCCTCATCAGCGTCATCCCCAAGCGAGGCCGACCAGAGACTAGCGCAAGCCCTGATCGCCACGCTGACAGCTTCAACCGAAAGAGACCGCATCCAGGGTGAGCGCGACTGTCTCCAAGCGCAACAACAGAGTGAGCGCGAACATTCTGCAGTGGAAAGAGAACGTCTCCAAGCGCAACAACAGAGCGAGCGCGAACATATCCGACTGGAAGAGAGTCGCCTCCAGGCTGACGCCGCGATG
>NW_028170448.1:0-1000 GCF_963971535.1 Notolepis coatsorum
GCGACTTACAAGTTCTGTACGACAAGCCAGCAGGAAGGAAGGGCACAACTCTATCAGCTGAGTAACAATGTTCATCAAAGTGTTGAGTGCTACAGTATAGGTTAGTATATTAGGACAAGTGCATGGCAGTAAGGTTAGTTAAGGTTATATTTTTTATATTTTTTTCAGATAATGGTTGAAGAAGTGCGTCTTTAGTCGACGGCGAAAGATTGGACGGGATTCGGCTGTCCTAACTGGGGTGGGTAGTTCATTCCACCATTGTGGGGCAAGGACTGAGAATAAGCGGCTTCTCTTTGATGACCCTCCGGGAGCTTGGATAGGAGTAGGTCTGAGGCGGCCAGAAGATGCAGAGCGTAGGGGTCTTGAGGGTGTGTAGTTAGAGACCATTGACCGGAGGTAGGCGTAGACTGGGGGATGTTTCAAGGAAGCGCCAGTGAGGTCAGCGAGTTTGCGGACAGCGTTGTGTGCTTCATAACAACACTCTGGGATAGTATTGTCCCCACAAAAAAGGCGAGGGTGTTCCCAAACCAGAAACCGTGGGTGGACAATACTATCAGAGAAGCTCTGAAATCACGCACCACTGCCTACAAGGCCCGACAACACACGTTAATGTCCCCATGGGCCGTACAGGTCTTCTTTAAACAAGACAAGAAGAAAACATAACAATAAGTCAAGAACAGAACAAGAACACCATAAGGTCCAAATTTTTTTAGATGAATGCAAAAAAAAATTAAATTAAAGAATGCAAGCACTCCCAGACATACCCCACGCGAAGGTAAAACTCACTAAAACCTAACAATAGGGAAAAAAGCTCCACAGGCAGTGTGGAGGAGAGAAACCTTAGAAGGGCCATTCAAGGGGGGATCTCCCTTCTTAGATGTTGGTGATAGTAGTGTTGCAGACGGACAGTTGGTAAGCATGCACTCATGTGTGTAGTGAAACACAGATGAGTGCATGCAATAGCAACTGAACATTTTGAAAGATTAAAGATAAAGCTAAT
>NW_028170447.1:0-1000 GCF_963971535.1 Notolepis coatsorum
GCTTGTTAGCTGTTAGCAGTTAGCACCACACAACAAGTAGTTTGATTTCTTTGTCCATTTCCGCGTCGAACAGACTGCAAACTACCTGGCGTTCTATCGCCATGCTCTAAGACAAACTCTAACCTTAACCAACTTTGAAAGAGTGCCTAAGCTTAACCGTCGAAAGAACTTGCAGTCACGCTCTAAGACAAATAGCTGACAACAACAACTCACAACAACACAACTATCTCTACCTAGAAAACCTAAAATCGGAACAAAAAAAGTGGCGTCGGCCAATCAGAGAGCGTCTCCGCGAAATGCGGCTACAGAAATTCTTAACGCTGCTGCCTAGACCGCTTCAAATCGCGCCCAGATTCCAACATAATAGTCATATTTCAACGCACAACGCGTTACGCACTGATTGGCTGCGACGGATACAGCGATCAAACTGTGACGTGCACTCAGAGCGCTATTGCGTCTAGCCCGGGCCAAAAAAAAAAAAAAAAAAAAAAAAAAGTGAGTCACTTCCTTTTCAGGAAAACGAGTATTTTTTATTTTATATATTAACGTTATATTGTGCATTGGAAACACAAACATACTTAAAATGAGTAAATATTATTCATTTTAAACATGTTTATATTATTTATAGGGCTATAAAACAAAAAACTAAAAAATTATTTTTCTTGTTCTTCTCTCATATAACCAGGGCAGGGCCTGAGGGGGGGGCGGCGCCCGAGCGCCCCTAGTGGCGAGCCGCCACTGGTTGACATTGGTGCTGAGATGCAGACCCTTTCTTGTGATGAGGACGTTCTTCACAATCATCGTTTGTTCTTCAAAAACAACTGTTGTTTACAGTTCTCATATCTAACTCTAGTTCTCCACATATTTATTGTCTCATTGTGTGAAATATCATATAAGATATGCTCCAATCACGTTTATTTTATTTTTATTCAATTACTCATTCATGAAAACCTAGGTACAGGCACCAACATCACCATTCTAGGTTCAATAGAATAAAAGT
>NW_028170445.1:0-10754 GCF_963971535.1 Notolepis coatsorum
GGCAAAAACGGGGCCATTTTAGTTTTTGTTTTTGACGACTGCATACCTTCTTTGCAAAGCTTTATACTTTATACTTATAGCACATGCATGAGTCTGGTCTCTTTTGAAAATCACTTTGAGTGTGAATGTATTAGAGAAACAGAGGTTTGAACACACTGAAGTAAAAGTTGTGTGTACTCACATTTCTGTTTAGTGGTTGCCAGATGCCTGTTTTTAAGTTCCAGCATAGAGGTAGGAGCTGGAAAACACAGTGGTTCCATAGCCTGAAGTCTTATGTAGTACAGGAAAATTAGTGTTTGAGAAAGGTTTTGGTAATGTGTGTACCGGTAAAAATACAGCGTGATTATCCAAAATGGCCGTCCGCTGCCATTCATTCAGAAGTCAAAACAATGGACTTCTTCGTCTTCTTGTGTCACCTTCCCCCACTCTCACCCGCCCGCGTGGGAGCGCTTTCGGAGCGGATGCTCGTTGGCTACAATGGTGGTCAATAATTTTCGCCATCAGCGGTGATTGGTCAGTTCAGGGACCGTTCATTACCGGACGTGGTCAAATGACGCTCGCCGGATATATCGGCATGTAACTCGAGACCCGAAGCACGCAATTGGTTGAATTCAACTTTCGAACGGTGTATTGGATGATCGGCCAAAAATGCAGCCCGCTGACGGCCAAAAATGCAGCCCGCTGAAAATATACACTTTGACTGCTGTTTTGATAGGGTTAGAGTCTTTACTCTTGGCGCTACGTGTATTCTACTATAAGCGTTGGCGTTTCTTGCCTGGACACGCTACTATTTCCAAATCAAATGTATATAATAGGTATTATGATTCATCATGAAAGCATGAAAGGGGGTCGTTTTTTTATGCTTTGATGGCCAGTAACGGCATTCGTGTTGAACACTACACACGCTGATCAGCTGGATTGATATGAAAACATTGTTGGATCAAGCTGAAATTGATGTCAGATAGTCCGTACCCTTGATCGAGGTTATTCCAAAAGAATATTCCATTGTCTGATCGCGATTTCCAGTATTGGTGTCCATCTGGTCCCGGACATAATTTGGCACAACTTATGGATCGAGTGTGCCAGTGCGTTTCGAAGTGCTCGGATGAAGCGATTTACTCAGCTCAGTCTAAATTTAGCGCCCAGAGGGATTTAAGTGTAACACAGGGTGAGATATAAGGTTTCAAAGGGTGGGCGACACTGCCATCTAGCAGGATGCGGCCGGTATTGCACTTTGGCGATCTCAGATCCTTCCATGGCAACACCGAGGTCAGTGGATGAATAATGAATACAATGTCGAATAAAATAAGCCACGTAGACCCACACTGACAACTACACTCTGAGTATGGTCTTTTCACTCAGACACTCTCACAACACACACACACACACACACATACACACACACACACACATATATATATATATATATATATATATATATATATATATATATATATATATATATATATATATATATATATATATATACTGCATGCAGAATTTAGCTAATCCATTCTCTGCACCATAATCACCTAAAGAAAGTGACCCAGAGGGAGAGAGGAAAGAGAGAGAGAGAGAGAGAGAGAGAGAGAGAGAGAGAGAGAGAGAGAGACAGAGAGGAAGAAAGCGAGAGAGAGACATACAGACAGAGAGAGAGGAAGAAAGAGAGAGAGGAAGAAAGATTGAGAGAGGAAGAACGAGAGAGAGGAAGAAAGAGAGAGAGGAAGAAAGAGAGAGATGAAGAAGGGCGAGGAAGAAAGAGGGAGAGAGGAAGAAAGAGAGAGAGGAAGAAAGAGAGAGAGAAAGAATGAGAGAGGAAGAAAGAGAGAGAGGAAGAAAGAGAGAGATGAAGAAAGAGCGAGGAAGAAAGAGAGGAGGGAGAGGAAGAAAGAGAGAGAGGAATAAAAAGAGAGAGGCCCAGACACACTCCACAACATAGCCATCACCCACAGAGAGACCCTTGAGAGATGCCCACTCAGCCAGATGGTTCCTCGGCTCATAAACACAAGCAGAGCCACCAGACAGAAACCACACTGGACTAAACCAAATTATAAGAAAACTATCTGACACATTGGAAAGAATCAACCCAAAACCAGAGCAAATTGGAATGCTATTTGACCCTAAACAGAGAGTACACCGTGGCAGAATACCTGAGCACTGTGACTGACCCAAAACTAAGAAGATCCTTGACTAGGTACAGACTCAGCAAGCACAGCCTAGCCATCGAGAAAGGCCGCCATAGGCAGACCTGGCTCCCAAGAGAAGACAGACTGTGCACCCACTGCACACAAGATGAGGTGGAAACTGAGCTACACTTCTTAACAACCTGCCCACTATACCAAGACAGTAGAGACATGATTGCAAACACCCAAAGAGACTTTGAAAACATGACAAATAACGCAAAACCCCCATACCTACTGGGTGAAATACAACAATATGCAAACACAGCAGCAAGATTTGTGAGCTGCTGTGACAAGAAAATGACGTCCAATGGAATACAACCACACAAAAAATCCCTTCTACTGATTTCTTCTGATTTCTCTGTTTGATTGTTTTGCTATGTTTTGTTTGGCTTTGGCAATGTAAACGTATGTTTCCCATGTCAATAAAGCCCATTTGAATTGAATTGATTTGAGAGAGAGAAAGAGAGAGGGAGAGAGACATAGAGAGGGGGGAGAGAGGGAGAAGAGAGAGAGACATAAGAGAGATTGAGAAAAGGAGAGGGAGATAGATGGAGAAGAGAGAGGGAGAGAGAGAGAGGGAGAGAGAGATAGAGAGAGAGAAGAGAGAGATAGAGAGAGGGGGGATCGAGAGGGAGAGCGAGAGACTTTTGATGTTCTTTTATTAAAACATGTCAACTAAAAACAGTCAATAGAGACACAAAAATCTCACGGCATCTTCATAAAAACAACACACACACCCACACACTCACCCGCACACACACCCACACACACACTCGCACGCACACACCCACACACACACACACACACACAACCACCCCTACACACTCCAAAAACCTCCTCCAGCACATAAAAACCACTTGACATTCAAATGCATATGTTCAGAGAGAGAGAGATAGACAGATAGAGGGAGGAGAGAGAGGGAAGAGAATAGAATAGACTTTTAATTGTCATTGCACAGTATACAACGAAATTGTAGGGAGAGATAGACAGAGAGAGGGAAATATGGACGAGAGAGACAGAGAGAGGGAGAGGGAGAGAGGGGGAGGAAGAGAGAGAGGGGGAGAGAGAGAGAGAAAGAGAGAGAGAGAGAAATATGGAAGAGAGAGAGGGAGAGGGAGAGAGGGGGAGGAAGAGAGAGAGGGGGAGAGAGAGAGGGAGAGATGGAAGAGAGGGAGAGAGAGAGGTAAGAGAGAGAGGGAGAGGGGGAGAGAGAGAGGGAAAAGAGAGATGTAGAGAGAGAGGGAGGTGAGAGAGACAGAGAGATGGAAGAGAGAGAAAGGGGGGAGAGAGAGAGAGGGAAGATAGAGGGAGATAGAGAGAGGGGGGAGGGGAGAGAGAAGAGACAGAGAGGAAGTGAGATAGGGGGAGAGGGAGAAAGGGAGGAGAGAGGGAGAGAGAGACAGAGAGGGGGAAGATAGGGATAGAGGGAAGAGATAGGGAGAGAGAGGGCTTTGGCAATGTAAACATATGTTTCCCATGTCAATAAAGCCCCTTTGAATTGAAATTGAATTTAATTGAGAGAGAGAGAGAGAGAGAGAGAGAGAGAGAGAGAGAGAGAGAGAGAGAGAGAGAGAGAGAGAGAGAGAGAGAGAGAGAAAGATGGAAGAGAGAGACAGAGAGAGGGAGGAGAAAGAGACATAGATAGGCAAGAGAGGGAGGGAGAGAGATACATAGACAGGGAAGAGAGGGAGAGAGAGAGGGAAGAGAGAGGGGGAGAGAGAGGGAGAGGGATAGAGGGAGAGAGGGGGATAGGGAAGACAGAGGGAGAGAGAGGGGGAAGGAGAGATAGGGGGAGGAGAGCAGGAGAGAGAGGGAAGAGAGGGTGAGAGAGAGAGGGAAGAGAGGGTGAGAGAGAGAGGGAATAGAAGGGGAGAGAGATACATAGAGAGAGAGAGGGAAGAGAGAGACTTTGACTTTTGATGTTCTTTATTAAAACATGTCAACTAGTCAGTAGAGACACAAAAATCTCACGGCATCCTCATTAAAACAACACACACACCCACACACGCCCACTCATCCGCCCACTCATCCGCACACACACACACACACACACACATACACACACACACACACACACACACACACACACACACACACACACACACACACACACACACACACACACACACACACACACACATACAAACAAACCACAAAAACTTCCTTCAGCACATAAAAAAACACTTGACATTCAAATGCATATGTTCAGCCCCTCCTCCCCCACAGTACACATTGCATTCCCCAGTCCCCAAGCATTAACGAAACCATCAACATTATTCTCAGTGAGAAATACATGAACTCTAATCTAAGGCGTGCAGAAATCATACCCCTCAGCATAGGCACCGATTCCGTAGGACCAACGCCCCTGATCCTATTCCTACGGGTCAGCCAAATGGCTAACTTAGCCCGCCCGTAAATAAAGTTCAGTAAAACGCTCACAGCCTTGTTACGTAATGAATATGTTTGGCCGAGGATGAAACTCTCCACACAGAACATCACCCCCAGCTTAGGGGTGGACGGTATAAACGGTATACGGTATAAATGGTATGAATTTGCTCTACGGTATGGATTTTGACTATACCTTGTAACCGGTAGAGCAGCTCTAAAATAGCAATGACGTCATGTAACCACAGCGTGACTATTTCACTCGCATTTGCCCCTAAAAATAGATAGAATTAGTCATAGATAATAGATATGTGCAAACTGGAAAAAGTTATTTAGGAGGCTTCGCGCAGTGGGCGTGTCAACACGCAATTGTCATTTCATAATAAACACATATCACCGCAGCGCACAGCAAGTTTCAATTTCAGTTCCTGGCATTTTTAACCAGTGGAGAAAGGTAAGATATTTCCCTATCGTTTTTCTTATATGAATTATTCTACGTTAATAAAACATACCTGGTGATCAACTACAGTTTGCTGTGAACATTATGATGTGTAGTGTTCTGACGGCTGGGCAGCGCGAGCTGGATGTTGGATTTTGCGAGAAGCATATGCAGCTCCAGAGCCGCAGAATCCACCATAACCCACCCATCTGTACCGGCACCGTGCAGTACTCCAATTCAGCCATTGGCAATTCAGCTGTTGGGTGGGGGGCGCTGTTGAGCGGTCCCCAGATAGAGCCTTAAAACAGCTGAATCTGCTGCTCTGCAGCGACATACTCTCGCAAATAAGTCGTTGCGAGGTGGAGAGAGTCATCACGCAAACCCACGATAATGTTGCCGTCTCTCTCTGCCAAATTTCTCAGTTCTTCGCTTGATATAATTAATACAAATGTCCAATATAACGGAATTCGTTAGCTCATAAAAATGTGATTATAACAGACTGCTGTTTATTAATGTCGGGCGACTGCCCACAGACACCCATTTGATTTAAAGTCGGCAGCAGCACGGAGTCTCTGGACTTATTTTATTTGGAATATAATGACTATACGCAAAAGTAGCCTAGTTTTAAGTTAAAATATTATAAATCTACATGCCTTGAGGATGTCATTATTTATATAGCCTGCCTATCAGGCAAAAAAAAAATTCTAACGAAACACTGATACCGTGATATATACCGTTACCGTCTATGCTTCAAATTATACCGTGATATAAATTTGAGACCATACCGTCCACCCCTACCCCAGCTTCACACACAACCCTTTTAGGAACCACAACACCCTATTGATTCTTTGACACTTTAGGAAAACATGGGTTACAGTCTCAGATACTCCCCAAAAGGGGCACCCATCACCCACCCCCGGATCCACCCGAGCCAGGAACCGATTCGTTGCCAACACCCCATGCGCTATCCTCCACTGTAGGTCCCCTGACCGCTTAGGCAGTGGCTGTTTGTAAAAGACCCTCCACCTAAAGCTAGCAGTGCTGCCATCACCCAGCACCCCCTGCCACTGATGCTGTATGACGTCCTGCAGGGACCTGATGTTTCTGACCTTCATGCAGGATATGTAGAGAGCCTTGCCACATGCCAGGCTAAACTGCCCCAAGCTGGGGGTGGTAAAGGACAGTAACCCTCCCCCTCCTGCCAGACCCCATTCTCTGCAGACACCTGCAAGGGAACTCCAGCACCTCCCCTCCCTGTGGCATCACTCTGCGGTCTCTGACATAGTCCGGCAGAACCCCCAGCACTTCCCTGATAAACCTTTCCAGCAGTCTCAGAGATGTTATTCCAGTCTGAAGAGAAAGCTCCTGAGGGGTCTTCCACTCCCCTCTCTCTGGCGACAGTAAATGCGAAAGTTTTCTGATGCCCCCTCTCATGAGCCGCTGTCTCAGGCTGGCAGAACGCACAGCCCCCAGGGGGAACAAAGTGTTATAGAAAAGAGGCTTTTCCCATACCCACGGTCCTTGTGCCTCATCCTCCACCCGAGTCTTTCTCAGCAGCCGCCAAGCCCTCAGCACCGACAGGTAGAAATCCGAGACCCCCACAGTGTTCAACTCCTCCAGCTCCATCAGGAACAATTGCAGGTCCAGCCCTAAACCACCAGTCTTCCGCAGCAGTGCACATGCTGGCCCCCTCCAGCATATTCCCGTACTGTATTGCAGCTTCTGTGCTGCCTGAAGTCTGAAAGCATTCATCCTGCTCTCTAGGTCGATAAGGCCTTGTCCTCCTTCCTGGACCGGCAAATAAAGGACTGCGGCCCTCAGCCAGTGATGTCCACCAGCTTCCTCTGGATGTCTGCCAGGAAGCCTCTGGGGGGGTTAAGAACAGTCAGCCGATGCCACAGGGATGAAGCCACCAGGTTATTAACTATGAGCACCCTCCCTCTATAGGATATCTGCGATAGCAGCCACTTCCACCTTGACAACCTAGCCACCATTGACTGTGCTACTCCCTCCCAGTTTTTACTGACCCACCCCTCTGATCCCAGATATACCCCCAACCATCTGAGGCCATTCCCACCCCACTGTAGCTCCCCTGGTAACTGCGGTAATGTCAGGCCCCTCCATGCCCCACACTGCAGTGCCCCACTCTTACCCCAGTTCACCCTCGCTGAAACTGCTCTCACATACACCTCAAGGCTATTCTCTATGGCTCTTACATCCTCCCCATCCCTGACAAAGATGGTCAAGTCATCCGCGTAGGCAGACAGACATATTGGCCTGTCAATCCCCAACTCAGGTGAACACACACCCTTCAACCTCTTCCTCAACAAACACAGAAAAGGCTCAATGGCCAAAGTGTAGAGCTGACCTGACAGTGGGCAGCCCTGGCGGATCCCCCTCCCCACCTGGACTGGCCTGCTCAGGCCCCCACCCACTTTTATCAGACAGGAGGCCCCATTGTATAACATTTTTACAATTGACATAAAACTCTCCCCAAACCCAAACCCGGCAAGAACATTATACAGATACCCATGATCCACCCTGTCAAACGCCTTCTCTTGATCAAGAGAGATGACTCCAAAGTTCATATTGTGTTGCCTTGACAGGTCCAACATGTCCCTTATTAAAAACAAATTGTCTGTAATTGAACGCCCAGGCACACCATATGACTGGTCCTGGTGCACCACAGACTCAAGGTGCATGTTAAGCCTGTTGGCCAGGCACTTTGCAACCAACTTGTAATCCGCTGAAAGAATTGCTACAGATCTCCATTTCCTGAGCTCACTGAGGTCTCCCTTCTTCGGCAGTAGAGCCAGCACTGCCCGCTGGCAGCTCAACGGCAGCTCCCCCACCTCGATGCATTCGCGCAAGACACGAAAAAGATCCTGTCCAATAGTGTCCGAGAATCCTTTATACAAGTCCACAGGCAGACCATCTACCCCTGGGGCACGACCAGGAGTCATCTGGGAGACTGCCTTCGACAGCTCCCCAAACGTTAAAGGAGTGTCCAGTTCAGTCCTCTGTTCCTGAGAGAGACGAGGGAGCTCCCTCAGTAATGTGTCCGTACACACAGGGTCACATTGTTCAGCACCATACAACACAGAATAAAACCGCACAGCCTCTGCCCGCATCTCCCTGATCACAGCCTGACGTGTCCATTGGGTAGACGCAGACAGTGCATTTGTTTTTCCTCACATTTTTTCCTTTCCATGCCAAAGAAAAAAGAACTAGGAGCATCCATCTCTCTCAGCATGGTGAACCTCACAAGCGCACCCCTTGCTCTGTCCTGGAGGAAAACCCCCAAGTCCCTGCGTAGCTCTGACAGATTCTCCCGTAGCCCCCCACTGTCACCCCCCACGAGCTCAACCTCCACCTGCCGTATGCTCTGCTCCAGAGCCTCCAGGGCCCTCCTGTACTCAGCTGAGGAGAAAGCAGTGTACTGCTGACAGAAAAGCCTTATGTGCGCTTTGCCGGTATCCCACCATTGCCTCAGAGACTCAAAATCCGCCTCTCTCTGCTTCCACCGCTCCCAAAACTCCTGGAAACTCGAGCAAAAGGTGGCATCTTGTAAAAGCTTTACATTGAATTTCCAGTATGCGGAGTGACGAGGCCCTGATGATATGGCCAGCTGTGCTATTACAAAATGATGGTCTGATAAACTGACTGGGCAGATTTCAGCTTTCACCAGCCTATTACTCTGTTTTCTCACAATATAAATGCGGTCAAGCCGAGCTGCACACACCCTGTCCCCCAACACCTTGACCCACGAGAACTGTTTCCCCTGTGGATTCATCAGCCTCCATGTATCCACAAGATCACAAGTCCTAATGACATCTTTTAAAACAGCTGCAGACCCAACATGAGGTTCCCCCCCGCTTCTATCCAGGGTAGGATCTAAGGTACAGTTCCAGTCCCCCCCCATCACTAACACTGTGTCAGGATTCACATCCGACAGCTCCTGCCTTAACATCCCAAAAAGGGCTATCCTCTCCCTTCCCGTATTAAAAGCATATATTTATAAATGCAAA
Organism: Notolepis coatsorum; assembly: GCF_963971535.1. Taxonomy (NCBI): domain Eukaryota; kingdom Metazoa; phylum Chordata; class Actinopteri; order Aulopiformes; family Paralepididae; genus Notolepis; species Notolepis coatsorum. The sequence continues at coordinate 9,036 of NW_028170445.1, forward strand.
CTCTCTGTTATTAATAGTAGCCTTCACCACAAGCAGCCTTCCTTTGTAAACCTCCTTCTGTGATGTAATATTGACCCTGAGTCCAGGAGAGAACAGGACAGCCACACCTGCACTATTATTAGTGCCATGACTCATCACCAATCCCCCCCCCCCCCCATCTGAGTCCCCAGTCAACCTCATTACCCACATCACTATGGGTCTCTTGTACAAAAATAACATTTACATTTTTCTGTTTTGCATAATTGGAAAACAGCCCCCTTTTCACACCATCCCTAGCACCATTAATATTAAGGGAGCCTATCCCAAGGACTTCCATGTGAAAAAAGAGGGAGAAAACAGAGTACAAGAACCAGAAAAAGAAACCCACCAGCAGATGTGTACCATACAGTTTATACATTATAAACCTGTATTTGATGACAGTTTTTTCCTGACATTAGTAGCCCACTTATTCAGTCGGAACTTCCTCCTGGGTGTCATTAGTCCCCCGCCTGTGGCCTTGTTAGCATGCATCACATTCACAGACCTTAAAAACTTTTCTTGGTCTGGGAAGAAACGTCCCAGTGGAACATTTTTCCTGTTTTTTGTTTCCCTAAGAAACCGGGTGAGCGCCCTTGCAGTATACACCTCCTCCTTTTCCAAATCCTCACTCTCACCACCAGATAAAGATGCCTCTTCATCAGACCCACTCTCCCTCTCCTTAGCACCCCCCTCTAAATCCATCCCCTCCTCATCCTACAGTGCGCTCCCCTCGACTTCACTCTCCTTCCCATTCTGCCCCATGCTAGAAGGCATATTCCGAGCCGACACCTCCCCAGAGGCCCCCCCCCCTGCTCCACCACTTTGCCCCCCCCTCCCTCCACAACACCACTGGCCTCTGCGTCACCTTCATTCCCCCCTACAACCACGGGGAGAGGGCCCCCCCCTCCATCTGATGAACCTAGCACCGGCCCTGGCTGTGCACCTGTTTCGGGAGCATGATTACTCCCTGCAGCTTCTCTATCCAGCACTTTGAACTGCAACCTCTGTATGAAAAGTGCTATACAAATAAAGTTATTATTATTATTATTATTATTATTATTATTATTATTATCCACCTCCTCCTCCTCTGTCTCAGTATCTTCCTCCACTCCTCCTGCAGATTCTCTATCCTCCACCTCCTCCTCTGTCTCAGTATCACCCTCTACTCCTCCTGCAGCTTCTCTATCCTCCACCACCAGCCCCTCTGTCTCAGTATCTTCCTCCACTCTTCCTGTATCTGCCTGTTGCTCTGCAGTGTTTACAATATTAACCTAATGACATTTTTTTACTTGGCTGACGCGATGCCCCTCCCGCTGCGCGCTTCGGATGCGGGCAAGCCAATCGCTTATGTCCAATGTCACCACACTCAAAACAGCGCAAGCCGTCGGTGCTCGCATACACAGCATACAAGCCCTCACCAACCTTCACGTTGAAACTCACATTTAACGTTTGATCTGCGTTTTGTCAAGTACATAAACACTTGCCCACGTAACGAGAGTACAGCCCAGAGAGAAAGAGAGAGAGAGAGAGAGAGAGAGAGAGAGAGAGAGAGAGAGGGAGAGAGAGGGGGAAAAGAGAGATGTAGAGAGAGAGGGAGGTGAGAGAGACAGAGAGAGGGGGAGAGAGAAAGGGGGAGAAAAAGATAAACCACAGCAGCAGCAACTATGTATTGAAAGGAGTGAGGACATTACAGAACGCACA
>NW_028170444.1:0-10000 GCF_963971535.1 Notolepis coatsorum
CTCTCTCTCTCTCTCTCTCTCTCTCTCTCTCTCTCTCTCTCTCTCTCTCTCTCTCTCTCTCTCTCTCTCTCTCTCTCTCTCTCTCTCCTCTCTCTCCTCCCTCCCTCCCTCCCTCTCTCTACACAGTGCTCCGTCCCCGGCGCTATAGCCTCTTCATTCCACGCTTGTCTCCTCATCACCATGTTGGCAGGAGCTGGCTGCAGCGTGCAGCGTGGCACAGGAGGAGTAGGATGCTGCTCACTCTGCGCTCCACCCTCGGTGCGTTCCACCCGCCCCGGCCGCCGCCCCCCCCGGCGACGCGCGGCTCTCCCTCTCCCTCCGCTGCCAGCTGCCTGAAGGACCCGCTGGGAGAAGAAGAGCCCTCCGGCGAGGAGGAAACCCGGGACCACGCAGGAGGAGACCGGGACCACCGGGACCGCCGGGGACCGCCCGCCTCCTCCTCTCGCACGAGGCGCACCAAGTACCACTACAACAACAACAACAACGACCAACGCTCCTCCTCCTCCACCTCCTCCTCCGTGGTAGAAACTACTACTACTTCTTCTGCCGCCGCCGCTGCCACCGGCGCCCCTCTCCACTCCTCCGGCTCGGGGCTCTCGCCGCTCTCCCCTCTCCTCCTCCTCCTCCTCCCTCGTCTCGGCTCCCGGCTCCTCCATGTGGCAGGAGGCGATGAGGAGGAAGAGGTACGTCCTGCGGGACCAGACGGGGGGCGGGGGGGAGTCCGGCGGGGACGCGAGAGGAGAGAGGGCAGGAGGAGGAGGAGGACGGGGAGAGAGAGGAGAGAGAAGAGGAGGAGGAGGAGGACGGGGAGGAGAGAGAGGAGCAGCGGGAGGCCGGGGGAACAGGGGGCACAGGTCCCCGGACTGGCTGTATGAATCTTACTACTGTATGAGCCAGCAACACCCGCTCATCGTCTTCCTGCTGCTGATCGTGATGGGAGCCTGTCTGGCGCTGCTGACCGTGTTCTTCGCTTCTGGGCTGGTGAGTTACTTACCTGACTGTGTTCTGTTCGTTTCTGTAACTTCATGTGTGTGCGGTGCGGTCGTGTGTAGAAACAGACACACACACTTGCATGTCTCTGTCTGTCTGTCTGTCTGTCTGTCTGTCTGTCTGTCTGTCTGTCTGTCTGTCTGTCACCACCCAAGGCATCTGGGTCACGGCACCACTGAAACCGGTCTTATTTGACATGCCCTGAGTGGGAGTCGAACCCCGGTCTCCCGCGCCCACGGGCGATATCGCAGACCACTATACCAAGAGGTGAATTCACTTCTTGTAATGTGTCTGGATGCCTTTTAAGGGGGAGTGAGTTTACTTGCAGTACCGCTACGTGCCACAGTCACTTCACAACACTTGAAGTCCATCGTGACTGTGGATATACTCGCGGTACCTCCGTTACACACGAGTAGAAGTTCTTGAGGATCTTCTGACTCACTTTAAACGTCCTTAGGCGCCTAAGGAAGTAGAGGCGTTGCCGTGCCTTCTTGACTACACTGTCAATGTGCGTGGTCCATGTCAAGTCCTCGGATATGTGGGCTCCGAGGTACTTAAAACTGTTCACTCTCTCAACCGGTGCCCCGTCGATGCTGAGGGGGCTGTAGTCCCTGACCCCCGACCTCCTAAAGTCCACAATTATCTCTTTCGTTCCTTCGAATGACATCCTTGAAAATGAAAAATAGTGCTTGGTAAAGTACTTAAAAGTCCTTGAATTTCATTTTTTGCAATGTCTGTGGGAACCCTGGGAGGGGGGTTAGACGGGGGTTTGGGGACGTTGTCTCTCTAGGTGTGAGATTCTAGCTATCGTTGGGACAGACACAGGGATTATCCTCCGCACTGGTTTAGATGTAGAACTGGTGTTAACATTCAGAGCGCCTGCTAGTAGAACAACACTTCAGCAGAGCGGCCGGGTAGCGCAGCGGACTAAGCGTCTGTCTACCACCGCAGAGACAGTGGGATCGAATCCAGCTGCGGTACCGCCGGCTTGGTCGACCGTCCATACTGACACAATTGGCCAGTGTTAGCGGGTGGGTGTGTCCTGGTCGTTGTAAAACTGCGGTTCCTACTGGTCGGTCGGGGCGCCTGTTCAGCAGGGAGGGGATCGGGGGGAAATAGCGTGAACCTCCGCACGCATTACATTCCCCCAGTGAGAGTCCTCGCTGTCAGGTGAAAAGAAGCGGCTGGCTGACTCCACATGTATCGGAGGAGGCATGTGGTAGTTCTACACCCTCCCTAGGCCGACAGTGGGGCGATGCGCGCAACGACCAGGAAGGGAATTGGCATAACAACTAAATTGGGATGGGAGCAAAAATACAGAAAAAGTGAGAAAAAAAATATATATAAAAAAAAAAAATACATTCAGAGCACCTGCTAGCAGAACAACACCTCAGCTTGTGACGAAACACACAGGGTATTCACGTGGACTCGGTACACAGTACACACATGGTTTTACCGTGCGGTGTGTACATACTGTACTAGGTGCACGGAAATAGCTTGTCAAACAGATACTGGAGTGCACGGGTATAGGCTACACACTGTTTTGCGCGCATACACAAATGCGCACGCGCGAGCGCACGAGCACACACACACACAAGCTGGCGTGTGAAACATCTAAGTACACACACAAACAGATTCATACACAAGAGCGGGTGCACCCGTGCACACATACAGCTTGTCAAATATCTACATGCACTCTCACACACACACACACGCTCACACGTGCGATCACACACACTCTCACACACACGCTCTCACACACGCTCTCTCACATACACACAACTGTCTTTTCAAATATCTAAATGCTGGAGCACTCACATTCAGACACACACGCTTAGGCCTGCCACGATAACACATTTTGCTGGGCGATTAATTGCCCTCGAAAATATCGCGATAAGCGATATTATTGCGACCGGTTAGAGATCTTTTTTTTTAGAATTTTTTTCTCCCAAAAGTTCTCAATTTTCTTTTAAAAATTCACTAATATGATGATAATAGCATAATAATGCAAGGACACCGTTTCAAAGTGCAATCAACTTTTATTTAACATTGGAAGACATTTTAAATATCCTAAATAAAAAAATGCTCAGTTTGATTGTTTATTATAAAACAAACTGAAACTGGAAACAAGCCCTCTGTCTGGCTTTTTGTGTCATCCTTTTAACATGTACATGTATTATTAATGTACCTTGCGGTACCATGTACAAAATGTTAATAAAGTATGAGGAAAACGCTGTACAAAATAAACGTATTTTCCGGTGTTTTAGACTTTTATTTTGAAACCCACCCACCGGTCCGGAGAAGGAGGTATTGTTGTTATTATTATCCTAGCAGAACGTATTGAGCGGCCAACTTGTTTCGTCCGGTTCTGTGTTTTTGAGCTAATGATAAAACAAATGTTGAGATTGTTGGTGAACAACTAACTTTAGGTTAGTTTTAACGTTAGCTACTAACGTTAGATGCAGCTACTACAGGCAATCAACGATGAGGAGGAAGCGTCAAAGCCGTATAGAATAGAATAGCCCTGTGGTGCGTAGGCACAGGAGCGCAACTCGATTACCTGTTATAATAAATGTATTCATGTTTAACTTGTCCCCGTGTCCAGTCCTTTGACTAGCCCCACCCATTCATTTGAAACAATGATGCATGTAATTGTATTAACGTTATTCTGTGGTTATCCTCCGGCAATAACATTTGTCTCATCCAACTTTTCAAACGGCACGGCCATATCTAACAGCTCTTCTAAAGCCGGATCACTGTCCTGCTTCCTAACTAATGTAGTCTGCGTAGTCTGCAGAACCAAATCAATATGAACAGCTTCATCATCCACGCCTCGGGCATCCCCCTGCGCATCACACGTTGCTGTCATTGCCTGTGTCGCTGCACAGGCTGGATGCTCAACGACAACATCCGATATGTTGTCTAACCTAGGACTAGGAGAGTCGTGTGAGCCTGGACTAGGAGAGTCTTGAGAGACTGGACTAGGAGAGTCTTGTGAGTCTGGACTAGGAGAGTCATGTGAGTCTGGACTAAGAGAGTCTTGGGTGACTGGACTAGGAGAGTCTTGCGAGTCTGGACTAGGAGAGTCTTGTGTGACTACACTTGGGAGAGGCCCCTCGGCCCACACCCGCACCTCAGCAAGACTGTTACCCAGTTCGATGGCCACACCATCAACAGGCAACCCAGCGTGCACACCTCTCTGCATAACACCACTTCCCAAACCTGAAATGAGAGAAATGTTAGGCACAGAAATAGGGAACACAGACAACGTTGGACGAGGAGAAAACAATAAATCTAGCACCCTATGCTGCAGATCTATTTTGGCAAGCTCAGCCTTCTGCCTAATCTCCTCCAAAGCGAACTATTGTCTGTGCTGCCGTAGCAGAAGTTCCTTCTGCCGCTCAAAACTGAGTGCCATAGTGCACTATTGGCCTAAACAAAGTGAGCCGCACTCACAAACAAAGTGCCCTACGACACAGGCCTACAAAACAAACAACCTATGCTGGGACAATGAAGCGTGAATACCATTAAAAAACAAACAGTCTGATCAAATGAAACCTCCCCCCCTGACTAGCTACAGGGCCTAACTAACTAACTAACTAACTAACTAACTAACTAACTAACTAACTAACTAACTAACTAACTAACTAACTAACTAACTAACTAACTAACTAACTAACTAACTAACTAACTAACTAACTAACTAACTACCTCAAAAGCTCAATCTTCGTGCTACTACATACAGGGGGTACTAATGCACTGAAACTCTCTGGGCAGAAAAGTACCTGTTATACAGCCACTCCTCTGAGCCAGAGACGTGCTCCCGAGAGGACAACAAGCGCCAATGCCAGTGCCTGTCTCTGCCTGCGTCTGTAGCTGCCTAAAAAAGAAAACACCAAGACAAGTCCCCCTATTGGAAACCTGCCCTCTCTGCCTACCTGGGGATTTATGGTTCCCAAAACACACAGACTGTATTATTAAGGCATCAAACTCCAAAGCCACAACACAAGCAATAACAAACAAACAAAACAAAGTAACAAATCCCTACCACAAGAAATCTGCACTAACAAACTGCTACTTTCCCCCAAATCCCAAACAACAAACACCCCCAAGAACAAATCACGTGCTAACTCCCTAACACTGGCATACAAATAATTAGGCTACAAACAAATTCTAGCCAACAGGCTACAAATACTAGCTGCAACCCGCAGGTCACAGACACTAGTCCAAAGAAGCCGCCTAATCACTTTTCCTAATTAGCCCTTCTATACTAAGACAGAGCTCAAACAAATCGTCCCAACAGGAACCCACCACAAATGCCAGCCAAATTACAAACTCCAAATGCTAGAAAAATTACCAAGCACAAATACCAATTCAACCACTCCAGGCCAAATTACAAACAAATCAATGTCTAAGTGTCACAAAAGGTCCACCAAACGGCTTGAGCCCCTATATATGACGGACCAAAAGAGGTTTGTCATATAAAGGAAGTCAACACATGAGAGTTCAATTTAACAACAATGATTTATTTAATCCTATCTAAAAACAATAATTGATTAAACAACAAAAGCATAATAATAACATAAACAAATAGGTATGTATCAGAATGGATAAGGATCCCAAGATGGTTCCCTTGGTGGCTGATACAACCTGTGGTGTCTGAAGTGGGAAAGCAGATGGGAGAAGCAGACAGAAGGGTTAGACAAGGGAAACATATATACTGTGTGTGCAGGCAGCTCTCTGCACTGCACAGGTGAGGGTAATTGGGTTAACGACCTACCCACTCCACCATGCTCTTTGAGTCAGAAGACTCCCCATTTGCAGGTAGAGTGGGGGTCGTCACGCTATGCTATATGTTGTATTTAGTTTGTTAGCTATTTAGCTAATGTTGTTAGCATTGAATGAGCATCAACGCTAGATCTTTAATCTTTATTTAGCAGTCCAGTTTCTCCGGGCAGTAGCGAGTAACTACTTGGGTCTAAAAATAGCTAACGTTACACTACAAAGAACGCTACTTGGTTAAAAGGAGCAACACTATTGAGAAATGTAGTTAAGCTATGTGGCGTTGCTACTGCCCCACAGAGCTCCCGTGCTGTACTCTGTAGTAAGGCCAGCGGCCCCCGACACGGAGAGTGACTGACGAGAGGTACTGGTTCCGCCTCATTAAAACAAACGCGCAAATAGCAATTAATCGCGCCCGTCAAAATCATTGCATTCATTTTAATTATCGCGCCGATTAATCGATTTATTGCTTATCGCGGCAGGCCTACACACACTCACACACACGCTCACACACATGCTCTCACACACACACTCACACATACACACGATCACACACATGCGCTCACACACACGCTTTCACACACTCACACATACACACAATCACACACATGCTATCACACACACACACGCTCTCGCACACTCACACATACACACGATCATACACACGTTCTCTCACACACGCTCTCTCACACACTCTCTCACACACACGCGCTCTCACACACGCGCTCTCACACACTCTCACACACACGCTCTCACACACACAAGCTCTCGCACACTCACACATACACACGATCACACACACGCTCTCTCACACACGCTCTCACACACACACGCTCTCGCACACTCACACATACACACAATCACACACACTCTCTCACACATACGCTCTCTCACACACGCTCTCACACACACACGCTCTCACACACTCGCTCTCACACACACTCACACACACGCTCTCACACACACACACTCTCACACACACACTCTCACACACACGCTCTCACACACACTCTCACACACACTCTCACACACACACTCCCTCACACATACGTACACACGACCGCACACATGCGCTCTCACACACACACTCTCACACACACACACGCGCTCTCACACATATGCTCTCACACACACGCTCTCACACACACACACACAGCATGCTGTCCTCTCCTCTAATGCTAATGTGAAAAGAAAACAAGGAGGTAAAGCACTGGATGAGAGGGTTTAGTTACTGAGACCTGGAGAATAAGATACTGTCTGTCTGTCTGTCTGTCTGTCTGTCTGTCTGTCTGTCTGTCTGTCTGTCTGTCTGTCTGTCTGTCTGTCTGTCTGTCTGTCTGTCTGTCTGTCTGTCTGTCTGTCTGTCTGTCTGTCTGTCTGTCTGTCTGTCTGTCTGTCTGTCTGTCTGTCTGTCTGTCTGTCTGTCTGTCTGTCTGTCTGTCTGTCTGTCTGTCTGTCTGTCTGTCTGTCTGTCTGTCTGTCTGTCTGTCTGTCTGTCTGTCTGTCTGTCTGTCTGTCTGTCTGTCTGTCTGTCTGTCTGTCTGTCTGTCTGTCTGTCTGTCTGTCTGTCTGTCTGTCTGTCTGTCTGTCTGTCTGTCTGTCTGTCTGTCTGTCTGTCTGTCTGTCTGTCTGTCTGTCTGTCTGTCTGTCTGTCTGTCTGTCTGTCTGTCTGTCTGTCTGTCTGTCTGTCTGTCTGTCTGTCTGTCTGTCTGTCTGTCTGTCTGTCTGTCTGTCTGTCTGTCTGTCTGTCTGTCTGTCTGTCTGTCTGTCTGTCTGTCTGTCTGTCTGTCTGTCTGTCTGTCTGTCTGTCTGTCTGTCTGTCTGTCTGTCTGTCTGTCTGTCTGTCTGTCTGTCTGTCTGTCTGTCTGTCTGTCTGTCTGTCTGTCTGTCTGTCTGTCTGTCTGTCTGTCTGTCTGTCTGTCTGTCTGTCTGTCTGTCTGTCTGTCTGTCTGTCTGTCTGTCTGTCTGTCTGTCTGTCTGTCTGTCTGTCTGTCTGTCTGTCTGTCTGTCTGTCTGTCTGTCTGTCTGTCTGTCTGTCTGTCTGTCTGTCTGTCTGTCTGTCTGTCTGTCTGTCTGTCTGTCTGTCTGTCTGTCTGTCTGTCTGTCTGTCTGTCTGTCTGTCTGTCTGTCTGTCTGTCTGTCTGTCTGTCTGTCTGTCTGTCTGTCTGTCTGTCTGTCTGTCTGTCTGTCTGTCTGTCTGTCTGTCTGTCTGTCTGTCTGTCTGTCTGTCTGTCTGTCTGTCTGTCTGTCTGTCTGTCTGTCTGTCTGTCTGTCTGTCTGTCTGTCTGTCTGTCTGTCTGTCTGTCTGTCTGTCTGTCTGTCTGTCTGTCTGTCTGTCTGTCTGTCTGTCTGTCTGTCTGTCTGTCTGTCTGTCTGTCTGTCTGTCTGTCTGTCTGTCTGTCTGTCTGTCTGTCTGTCTGTCTGTCTGTCTGTCTGTCTGTCTGTCTGTCTGTCTGTCTGTCTGTCTGTCTGTCTGTCTGTCTGTCTGTCTGTCTGTCTGTCTGTCTGTCTGTCTGTCTGTCTGTCTGTCTGTCTGTCTGTCTGTCTGTCTGTCTGTCTGTCTGTCTGTCTGTCTGTCTGTCTGTCTGTCTGTCTGTCTGTCTGTCTGTCTGTCTGTCTGTCTGTCTGTCTGTCTGTCTGTCTGTCTGTCTGTCTGTCTGTCTGTCTGTCTGTCTGTCTGTCTGTCTGTCTGTCTGTCTGTCTGTCTGTCTGTCTGTCTGTCTGTCTGTCTGTCTGTCTGTCTGTCTGTCTGTCTGTCTGTCTGTCTGTCTGTCTGTCTGTCTGTCTGTCTGTCTGTCTGTCTGTCTGTCTGTCTGTCTGTCTGTCTGTCTGTCTGTCTGTCTGTCTGTCTGTCTGTCTGTCTGTCTGTCTGTCTGTCTGTCTGTCTGTCTGTCTGTCTGTCTGTCTGTCTGTCTGTCTGTCTGTCTGTCTGTCTGTCTGTCTGTCTGTCTGTCTGTCTGTCTGTCTGTCTGTCTGTCTGTCTGTCTGTCTGTCTGTCTGTCTGTCTGTCTGTCTGTCTGTCTGTCTGTCTGTCTGTCTGTCTGTCTGTCTGTCTGTCTGTCTGTCTGTCTGTCTGTCTGTCTGTCTGTCTGTCTGTCTGTCTGTCTGTCTGTCTGTCTGTCTGTCTGTCTGTCTGTCTGTCTGTCTGTCTGTCTGTCTGTCTGTCTGTCTGTCTGTCTGTCTGTCTGTCTGTCTGTCTGTCTGTCTGTCTGTCTGTCTGTCTGTCTGTCTGTCTGTCTGTCTGTCTGTCTGTCTGTCTGTCTGTCTGTCTGTCTGTCTGTCTGTCTGTCTGTCTGTCTGTCTGTCTGTCTGTCTGTCTGTCTGTCTGTCTGTCTGTCTGTCTGTCTGTCTGTCTGTCTGTCTGTCTGTCTGTCTGTCTGTCTGTCTGTCTGTCTGTCTGTCTGTCTGTCTGTCTGTCTGTCTGTCTGTCTGTCTGTCTGTCTGTCTGTCTGTCTGTCTGTCTGTCTGTCTGTCTGTCTGTCTGTCTGTCTGTCTGTCTGTCTGTCTGTCTGTCTGTCTGTCTGTCTGTCTGTCTGTCTGTCTGTCTGTCTGTCTGTCTGTCTGTCTGTCTGTCTGTCTGTCTGTCTGTCTGTCTGTCTGTCTGTCTGTCTGTCTGTCTGTCTGTCTGTCTGTCTGTCTGTCTGTCTGTCTGTCTGTCTGTCTGTCTGTCTGTCTGTCTGTCTGTCTGTCTGTCTGTCTGTCTGTCTGTCTGTCTGTCTGTCTGTCTGTCTGTCTGTCTGTCTGTCTGTCTGTCTGTCTGTCTGTCTGTCTGTCTGTCTGTCTGTCTGTCTGTCTGTCTGTCTGTCTGTCTGTCTGTCTGTCTGTCTGTCTGTCTGTCTGTCTGTCTGTCTGTCTGTCTGTCTGTCTGTCTGTCTGTCTGTCTGTCTGTCTGTCTGTCTGTCTGTCTGTCTGTCTGTCTGTCTGTCTGTCTGTCTGTCTGTCTGTCTGTCTGTCTGTCTGTCTGTCTGTCTGTCTGTCTGTCTGTCTGTCTGTCTGTCTGTCTGTCTGTCTGTCTGTCTGTCTGTCTGTCTGTCTGTCTGTCTGTCTGTCTGTCTGTCTGTCTGTCTGTCTGTCTGTCTGTCTGTCTGTCTGTCTGTCTGTCTGTCTGTCTGTCTGTCTGTCTGTCTGTCTGTCTGTCTGTCTGTCTGTCTGTCTGTCTGTCTGTCTGTCTGTCTGTCTGTCTGTCTGTCTGTCTGTCTGTCTGTCTGTCTGTCTGTCTGTCTGTCTG
>NW_028170444.1:15000-19209 GCF_963971535.1 Notolepis coatsorum
ACTGAATGCACATGTGTGTGTGTGTGTGGACTACTGTACTAATACAGGTATTGAAATGAACAATGCAACTTCCTTATACACATTTTTTTTTATAATCTTTTTTTTTTTGAATAATTAAATATCGATACTTGGCATCCCTGTATCGATACAGTATCGCCACGCAAAGTATCGCGATACTACTATCGATTTTTCCCCCACCCCTAATATACATTATATATATATATTCATTCTTACCATATATATCTATCCACATCTGTCTGTATATATATGTATATTATACTATAGTGTCTTTATACCTGTTATTGTTGTGCTGTACTTGTGCCGTTATGATGACATTACATTTGAATCTAATCTAATCACATGGGGAGAACAGGAAGGAAGAGAGAAATGATAGAGAGAGCACTGAAAGACACACACACACACACACACACACACACACACACACACACACACACACACACACACACACCTACACACACACACACACACACACACACACACACACACACACACACACACACACACACACACACACACAACTATATATATTGAAATACACACAAGCACTCAAAAGGCAGACACACTACACAACTACACACACTACACAAGGACCTCTACATGAGACTTTCACAGCCTTGGCTGGATGCAGCTACAGATGGAGTCACGGCACTCACTCAAATGTCCGTTAAATAACACGTTAATTTCACCACGTCTTACGTCATTGTCATCGCGGATGAGAAAGTGATTGTGGCGTTTGGCCTTCGGGAGACAGATAAGTGATTAAGTGATTGTATTGCGGGGGGCCATAATCTGTATTTCTAAGCAGATGTCCGGGTCAATACCGGGTGGAAAGATGGAGTGAGCACGTCTATAAAATCAACATGATTGCTTTAATTAGGCCTCGCATACCTCCCAGAAATAGCTGCAGATCAATAGACGGGAGAAAGGCGTCTTTGGTTTCATCTGTCTTCAGAGAGTTCACTGTGTGCCTGATTGTGAGAGGCTGAGTGGGCGCCTGGGCGGAACATGGTACCAACGCTGTCATTATAGCTCAACAGGGAAACAGGGTTCGCACAAGGTCCTTGAAGTGCTTAAAGTGCTTGATTTTTTACAAAAAAAAAGTCAAGGCCTGGAATTCCTTGAAAACGGGTGCTTAAAAAGTCCTTGGAATTCAAATCAACCATTCGCATTGAAAGTTTTGTTCATCCATGATAAAATTGTTCTGAATCAAGAAATTGCATTTTTTTTAAAGATGAACTAATAGTCGGAAATTGGTTTTAAATATTGGATACAAAAGAATTCCAATAATAAATAAAAATTAAAAAAAAAAAAATACAAAAAAAAAGAAAAAACGATTCATAAATAGACCGACAAATGATAACGTTCTGGAATATTCCAGTAAAAGGCGATTATCAAAGAATGTGTTGTTTTTTGTTCGAAACTGAGTGGTTTTCAAAATGCTATAAAAAAGAAATGAAGCAATAAAAACACAATCTGCTTTGCCAAAAAAAAAGAAAAAAAAAGAATTCCAATAAAAAAATTAAACGCATTTAAAAGTGAATTGGATACTTTTAAATGCCCTTTAAAAATAAAAGATGGTGCTTGTAAAAGTACTTGAAAGTCCTTGAATTTCATTTTGCAATGTCTGTGAGAACCCTGGGGAAAGTACTGCGTAGCATCCAAACTCTCGAGGTTGGAGGTTCCACTCCCTGTGAAGCCCAATGGGTGGAGCGTGGCATTAACAACACCGTCAGGCTTAGGGGTTCTATTCCCACAGGCGCAGCCATACTTAACCTTCTGTAGTGTGGGAGTGAAAGGGTTAACCATTTGGTAGTGTGGTAGTGAAAGGGTTAACCTTCTGTATTGTCACAGTGAAAGGGTTAACCATTTGGTAGTGTGGTAGTGAAAGGGTTAACGTAATGAACCAGGAACAAAATTACCAATAGAGGAGGCAACCGTGTTCAGGTGATACATTTCATCTGGGTAGCCTACTTTTGAGAGAGGATATTGCTTGTTTAATTGTCTAAAGATATATATAAATATATAGTAGGGTTGCCCCAATAAAGTTTTTTGCCACCGATCACCGATCGTCTATGAGCCATATTGGCCGATACACTGCCGATACAGATGGTTTTTGGTTTTGATATAGCAGCTGGCAGTATTATACTGTAGGTCTAACACAGGCATTCTGAAAGTCCGGACTCCGGTCCAGATCCGGACCGAACCACAACTGTCTCTGGACTCTGAGCAAATTATACTTTTCATATGTATTATCTGTATTATCTGCGAGACATTGCCACAACACAACGAGTCAAAATTCTCTGTTATCTCCACTGCAAGCATGTCCAACTGCTCCACTGTCTGTGTGTCTGTCTACTCTGCCTTTGTCCAATCACATTCCCCCACCCACAGTCTGCGAATCAGAGGCAGAGTAGGGCAGGTCTTCACGGAATGTGTGTCGTCTCTTTCAGGGACCTGGGGGAGTGTAGCGGGGCTCAATGTGAGAGAGTAGTCGTCGGAATCCAATGTTTACGACTACACTTATTGGCTGGTCGTCCAGCCCTATGAATTCCATGACTTTTCTTGTGATCGCTTTAGCCTTCTGACTATCACGGTTATACGCATGGGTGCTCTCTAAAGTGGTTTGCGTTAGCGGCCGTTTTGGTTCTTTCTCTGCCTTTGTCTTTTTACTCGCTAAGCGTAACGAACTCGCCATGCTCCTCTGGGTGATGGGACTTCAAGTGTCTTATTAAATTTGTTGTGTTGAAACGTTTTACATTGCTTCCCGCCACAAGGTATTTTAACCTGGCATACATTGCAGATGGCATTTGTTGCATCTGTCTCAGACACTTTGTAATAGTTCCACACCGCTGCCATGTTTTAGGTTAGTTAGCATGCAACAATGACACCAACTCCGCTGAGAATTGGCTCATGTTTTTCGCGTCATCGATCGGTTTTCGCAATAGGCAACTAGAAAGCATTATCGGAATTCCCCAATCTCATAAATACTGAATATCGGCCGATCGATTGCGGCATCCCTAGAATATAGTCATCATATTTGATCTCCGAGAGACAGCCCCTTCTCAATCTAGATCGATCCTCCTCACGCACTGAGAGAGAGAGAGGGTGTGTGTGTGTGTGTGTGTGTGTGTGTGTGTGTGTGTGTGTGTGTGTGTGTGTGTGTGTGTGTGTGTGTGTGTGTACACCATGAGGCTATGCTAAATTACAGGTAATCTCTCAGTGTTGTGCATGGGCTGAACGAACATCCGGCCATTTGAGCAAGTTATATTTTGCGAAGGGGTGAACTTGGAGTTTTCTCACTGTAGTGGGAAAAAAGGACGTAAAATGAAGATGATGATGATGATGTGCGTTCCATTGGTGGTTAACATACCGTTGCATTTGTTCGGTACAGAGCGCGTACCGAAGGTCCAGTACTGAAACGGTTCAGTACGGATACGTTGTACCGTTACACCCCTACCAAATAGTCATTTGCATATCTCTAGAGCCGTTCATCCGATAGACTTCACACTTGTGTGTGAGTTTTGCCTATTTCTGGTACTGACCAACTTCATACTATTACTAAGGACCCAAGGAAGTACATTGACACATGTATTATACTAAGAACTCAAGGAAGTACTTTGACACATGTATTACCTAAGAACTCAAGGAAGTACTTTGACACATGTATTACCTAAGGACCAAGGAAGTACTTTGACACATGTATTACTAAGGACCCAAGGAAGTACTTTGACACATGTATTACTAAGGACCCAAGGAAGTACTTTGACACATGTATTACTAAGAACTCAAGGAAGTACTTTGACACATGTATTACTAAGAACTCAAGGAAGTAATATTCTTGTATACTATTGCTACTGTAATGATTTTTTTATTTACTTGTATGCATGTACATAGCCTTATTTTTGTTGCAGCCTCCCCCCCCCCCCCACCCCCTTCACCCCTTCCCTCAAAGGATTTTGCTTTTTGTTCAGGCTGCTTTTGTATATATAATTTGTTCTTACTTGCTTGCCTGGGTAAATAAAGGTTAAATCTTTTATTACATTTTTTACCGATAATTTCCGATATTACATTTGAATGCCAATATCAGCAGCATGCAGGAAAGGAAGAGTGTTTGCTGTGTTAAAGTTAGAGGTTCTAGGTAGGATTGCAAGTAACTGTCTAACTGTATTTAACTGTTTCCACTGGCTG
>NW_028170443.1:0-13665 GCF_963971535.1 Notolepis coatsorum
TCCACAGTTGGCAGTTTTTTTTTTGGTTTCATATTGTAGGCGTGTTTGTTTGCGCTGTGAAGGAGAGAATAAATGTGTGACTCCTGCATCTCCCAGTACTTGTGTGCTATTTTATCTCCACCCTGTGGTGTTCAGAGGATGAGGCAGGCACTGTCTGACTGCTGCCTGGTGGAGATTTGTGCTCTACTGAGCACACTTTTCTAGTTCACTCTGTGTAGACCTTGAGATTCTGTTGTGTGACATTGCAGCTGAAATGGGAGGTAAATAGTGCACAGTCATCTCTGAATTAGAGTCCTCAAGGCCTTCACATCCTAAGGACATTTACCCTCTAAAGCCTACATAGACAAAATGTTTACATGGACATATTGTTGCCAATTCTGAGATTCTGAGATTATTCATCAAGTTTCAGGGGAACCTACCCTTTATTTCTAGGTCAGTGTAAAGTCACCCAGTGAAAAAACCTTGGGTTTTGTTGAATAACTCCATATAATAATAAAAAAAAAAATTTAACATGGAAAGTTATATTTAGGTGTTTTGAACCTCCATGTGAAATGTGGTGCAAATAAACATTTTCCTCAGTGAGTGACAGACATTTGTTTGGATATTGTTATTGTGCAGACAATGTGAAAATATATCAATTTTGGTGTCGCCTTCATATTTGAATATCTCCCTGCAATTTACACCCCCCCCCCCCCCCCCCCCACACACACAATACATGAGCCCTCTCCCAGCATTCAGTCCTTTTCATTCATATTATCTGGATCATCCTCAACTTCCACAACAAGTGCCAATGCTTGTTATTATTGCCTCTTTTCATGTATTTTTGCCATTTTATTATAAAACCAGGGACCTCTAAAACCAAGTGCCTCTTTCTGTCCTGTATGCACATGTCTGTCTGTCTGATGGCTCACTTTGCAAGAGCGCACTGGAGTACAGATAAACAATATGACCATTTCCAGCATTTCCATTGGCTATAGGCTATTAGCTCAGTGACATATCGATATTATGCAGAGGATTAGATGCAGTCTGCATTCGGAAAAAGAGAAAAGACAGATCTAGATATTTCAAGATTCTAGGCCTTACTGTACTTCCAGTCAGCCTGTGGGTGACGGAGATATACAAATAAAGAAATGGTGCATTTATATAGCACTTTTATCCAAGCATGGCTGTGGAGAGCTCCCTGGAGCGTGCAAATGAGTTGAACTTGTTTCCACCCCTCCTCCCACCCCAGGAGGCGTCAACATGCCCCCTGATCATCACTAACAGGTGTGGAGGCAGCTCTCCAAGATCAGCGTGGACAAGGCCAGAGGACAAGACAACACCAACCCCAGGGTACTCTGAAGTACTCTGGGGCTGAACATCAACTAAATCAATTATTATTGATTTAATACTCCATTATTATTACTATTTCTATTATTATCTTTTCTGCCTGTACCTCCCCTCCCCCTTCTCCATGCTGCTATGACACCTGGATTTCCCCAAGGGGATTAATAAAGCAACACTTGACTTGACTTGACACATATTAATCATCTGTTTCTCTGAGTGTGTGTGTGTGTACAGTATTATGTGTGTTTACGTGTGTCTGTTTGTTTTTGTGTGCACATTTGTGTGTGTGTGTGTCTGCTATGATTGTGCACACATATGTGTGTTTATCTGTGTGTGCATGCGCACATAATTTTTTTAAGACGTGAATGTATGTCATTGTGCTATTTTCATTTGTGAGTCTGCTTGTACATGCATGTGTACTGTATGTGAAGTGCCTCCGAATGCCCTGCTTCAATATGATTCCTTGACTGACATTTTAATTTTTTATTTATTTACCGTATTTATTTATTCATACTGTCTTTATCCATCAGATTTGTGTGTGGACGGTGGTGCGGACGTGTCTCCAGAGAACCAGAAGGCAGGAGATGAGTTCATGGTTGGGCTCTTGGACCTGCTCTGCTCCCTGACTAACGTCCCCCAGGCCCTGACCCTAACCCTGGAACCCTACATGGACATGGGACCCTTCTGGGAGCACCTCTACACATCGCCAGGTACTGTACAGTAGAGTATGTTTAAACACAACAACGCACAGTGTCATAGGTGCAAAGCATTTGCGCATAGATTGAAGTTACACAACATGCCCTAGGCTGGGGAGCGAGAGGCTGAGCCATTTCTCTCTCTCTCCTCCACATCACCAAATAACCAATAGCCAAACACAGTTCAGAATGTTGGTAATGCAAATACTTAGCTAACAGTATAAACACGGCTCCGAAGGTCAGTAATTTAAATACTTAGCTAACAGTATAAACACGGCTCCGAAGGTCAGTAATTTAAATACTTGGCTAACAGTATAAACACGGCTCCGAAGGTCAGTAATTTAAATACTTGGCTAACAGTATAAACACGGCTCCGAAGGTCAGTAATTTAAATACTTGGCTAACAGTATAAACACGGCTCCGAAGGTCAGTAATTTAAATACTTAGCTAACAGTATAAACACGGCTCCGAAGGTCAGTAATTTAAATACTTGGCTAACAGTATAAACACGGCTCCGAAGGTCAGTAATTTAAATACTTGGCTAACATAGCTACAGTATAAACACGGCTCAGAATGTCAGTAACTGAAATATTTAGGTAGCTAACATAGCTACAGTATAAACACGGCTCAGAATGGCAAGTTCAAGTTTCAAGTTTGTTTTTGTTTGTCAGAACTAAATACTACTTTATAATGAAATGCTTGTTTTTTATGAGCCCCTGAGAGTGTGCTGCATACAGTAAAGAGAAAGTAAGTAAAAAAATATATATAATAAGAAGTAAAAAGTAGGTAAAGTCAATATACATAATATACAATATACAATACAGAGTAAAATGAGTAACAGTGACTCAGTGAGGTAGAATGCAGAGGTACAAAACTTGGCATAGGGTGCAAATGAGGTATGCATGTGGTGCAAATCTCTTTAACTCATTCTGTGCCAGCTATTATCCTCATCCTGTAGTCCGTGGGCCATGCTAAAAGATAGGCATTTTCACTGTGCGTCACGATGTTTGCAGAGCTATATCTATATTCTATATTATAGCTATGGAGACAATACTATGGCTCATTTGACAGTCACTATCTCTCGTCCAACATGTAAGAAATAGTAAATGTTTTCATGTATACGTTTGCGTGTTATCCCGTGGTGAATATTGTATAGTTTCAGAGTGATCCGGGCTAATTCCTGGAAGCTGCGTTATGGAACGCTATGTGAATTTAGCTAAAAGTCGTTCGCGTTGCTCGCCTGGACACATTACTATTTCCAAATCAAAGGTATATAATAGGTCATGAATGCATTAAGGGGGGGGGGGGGGGGGGGGGGGGCGTTTTTTGATGCTCTGATCGTCAGCAACGGCATATGTTTTGAATACTACATACGTTGATCGTTGCGATCTATGTGAAATCATTGTTGTACTGTTTTGGAGTCTTAATTTTTGTTAAGAATATAGGACACGGGGCGGCTAATTGGCGCAGTGGGAAAGGCGCTCGCCACTAATGCAGGAGATGCTGGGTTCGAGCCCAGCTCTCGGCATTGCTACCAGCTTGGCTGGTCGTTCATACTAATACAATTGGCAGTATTAGGGGTGGGAAGCTGGTGGGTGGGGATCGGACGTTGTGGACAGCGACTCCTACAGGTCGGTTGGTGCGCCTGCGCAGCAGAATCAGGAAGCAACGAGGGCGGCGTGTCCCTCCCACGCAGACCCTCGCCGCTGAGAGATTGCGCTGTTCAGGTGAAAAGATGCGACAGCTGCCTCCTTGTGTACCGGAGGGGACACGTGATGCAAGGCTTCGTCCACATTGCAGCCGGCCAGTGGGAGGCATGGCCTAACAACGTTCGAGACAGGGGAGGGTAGAATTGGACAATACAAAATTGGGATGGGAGAAACATTTTAAATGGGAGAAAAAGTAGATAAAAAAAAATGAATATAGGACAGGCATATATAAGCATTATGCTTCAGTCTGTACCTTTTCAGTCACTGTAAAATCAGATATTGTTAAATGATGGTGTATTGTATTGTGTGAGATGATGACTGAATAAACTACTACTACTACTACTACTACTACTACTACTACTACTACTACTACTACTACTACTACTACTACTACTACTACTACTACTGCTATTGTTGGATCAAAGTAGGATTGATGTCATATAGTCCTTACCTTTAATAGGAGGTATCACAAAATGAATATTCCAATAGTCTGATCGCGATTTCCAGTATTGATGTCCATCGGGTCCCTAACATGAAATGGCACAAAATATCAAGTGTGTTCCACGCGTTCCAAGTTGCTCGAATGAAGCGTTTCACTTGGCTTGGTCTAAATTCTCCGCCCGGACCATATACAATGTAACACACAGTGTGAAATAAGGTTTCAAAGGGTAGGCGATACTGCCACCTAGCAGGATTCGGCCAGTATTGCACTCTCGGGATCTCAGAATGAGTTCCAATGATAACTCAGAGGTCCGTGGGAGTGTATAGGACAGGGATCGGCAATAGGCGGCCCGCGGGCCAACATTGGCCCGCCAACAATAATTTCTGGCCCGTCAGATTATTTTGAGAATATGATATTTATTTGACGCACGGGAAATATTCACTCGGGACGCCAGGGTGTCTTTTATTGTGAAGCTGTATCTATCTACCGGCAGTCATCAAAAGCATGTCTGTCACTATAGCCAATTGAAATGCTAGAAATGGTCAGGTGGACTGGGAGAACCAATGGAATAGTCCCACCGGGCCCTGTGTCTATTTCCCTAACGCACTTTCACTTCCGCGTTCGAGATGCGACTCGCGAGCGAGTTGAAGAAAACAAAACAAACATCTTTGGATAGCAACGGGGAAATATAACGCTTCTTTTAATAAACAGGAGCCATACTTAAAATACGGGTTTATCGCAACAGGTCGGTGATTCTTGCGTGCCGAGCCGACGTCCTCTCTGCATAATATGTGGCGACAACAACAACAACAACAACAACGAGGCAAGTTGGCAGATAAAGTAGCTGCATACAACGCCAATCTGGAATTGGAGGGCGGCGAGTGGATATGACATGTTTCAAACATTAGCAGGGATTTTGGAGGACTTAACAACAAACAAGGAGGTACAATATGGTGAGTCGTGTTTTCATGCATTCTGATCTGTTCATCACCCGCCGGCGCCGCGTGATCTGCAACAGCTGAGAGCTGTTCATGAATGAATGGATGAGTGAGAACTTTGTTTGGCGGATTGCAGAGTGGGTGCAGTGCAGTGCGGCGCAGTGCACACGGTTGTTGGGGGGATGCAGACCAGAGAAAAACGTTTGTCTTTTTTCAATATCAGTATATTAAATTAGCCATTGTTTTTGATCCTGGCCCGCGAAGCAACGGCTTGGGGAAAATCTGGCCCGCGGCAAAACCTAATTGGCGACCCCTGGTATAGGATATTAAAATAGAAGAAAAGGAAAACGGACCAAATAACGCATATATACGTTATTGGCACTCAACGGTTGGCGAGAAAACACGTGTGTATATATACGTTAATGGCACAGAAAGTGTTAATAATAGATACATATAAAGTGTGTTAAAGTGTCTAAAGTGAATAATGTGAATGGTAAGGTGAGTGTTTGTTTAAAGTGAGAGTGTACATGTGGATGTGTGTGCAGTGTGTGTAGATGATGGGTTGTTACAGTGTCATTGTCGTTGAGCATCCTGATGGCCTGGGGATAGAAGCTCCTTCTGAGTCTCTCTGTACTGGCCATGAGACTCCGGTAGCGCTTGCCTGACCGCAGCAGTTCAAAGAGGCAGTTGTTTGGGTGACTAGAGTCTTTGATTATTCTCTTAGCCTTGGCCCTGCAACGCTCGTTATAAACGTCCTGGAGAGTGGGAAGCCCACCTCCAATTGTGCGCTCAGCTGAACGGGTCACTCTCTGTAGTCTGTTGTGGTCTTGTGCGGTGCTATTCCCAAACCAGGAGGTGATATTGCCAGTCAGGATGCTCTCTATTGTGCACGAGTAGAAGTTCTTGAGGATCTTCTGACTCATTTTGAACGTCCCTAGGCGCCTAAGGAAGTAGAGGCGTTGCCGTGCCTTCTTCACTACACTGTCAATGTGTGTGGTCCATGTCAAGTCCTCGGATATGTGGACTCCGAGGTACTTAAAACTGCTCACTCTCTCGACCAGTGCCCCGTCGATACTGAGGGGGCTGTAGTCCCTGGCCCCCGACCTCCTAAAGTCCACAATCATCTCTTTCGTTTTGCTGACGTTCAGGGAGAGGCTGTTCTCCTGACACCATCGCGCCAGGTCCTCTTCCACCTCTTCCAGGTAGGCCCTCTCGTCTGCAGATATCAGACTGTGTCGTCAACAAACTTGATAATTGTGTTGTTGTTCTGCTGTCATGTGTGTACAGTGAGTAGAGGAGGGGGCTCAGAACACAGCCCTGGGGTCCCCTGTGTTGAGAGTGATGGATGAGGAGATGCAGTTGCCTGCTCTCACCACCTGGGGTCTGCCCGTCAGGAAGTCCAAGACCCACTGGCAGAGGTCATATTTCAAGGCCAGGTCCTTGAGCTTGGCTACGAGTTTGGAGGGGACTATGGTATTGAATGCTGAGCTGTCGTCGATAAATAGCATTCTCACATAGTTCCCCTGCCTCCAGGTGTGATGCTGCTGTGTGCTGCACATGGGCTATGGCGTCCTCCGTGGACCTGTTGGGGCGATATGCAAATTGCAGGGGGTCCAGGGTGTTGGGGAGGGAGGAACAGATGTAGCCCTTCACTAGCTTCTCAAAGCACTTCATGGCTATGGAGGTGAGAGCTACAGGGCGATAGTCGTTGAGGCAAGCGGGCGTGGATTTTTTGGGTACAGGGATAATGGTGGACTTTTTCAGACAGACTGTTCTAAGGACAGGTTGAATATGTCAGTGAATACCGGGGCCAGTTGGTCGGCACAGACTTTTAGGACGCGGCCGGGGATACCGTCCGGTCCTGCTGCCTTCCTGATATTCACTTTCTTAAATGTCCTCCTCACCTCATGTTCTGTTATTCTGAACACTGAGGGCGGGATCCACAAAGAATTGATTGCACGGTTCTAATTGCATCCTACTTACAATTCATTATGAATTGAAAATGGGGGACCCTGGTGTAAACAAGTCGAAAGTCTTTCTCTGGTCTGCATCCCCTTAACCCTTTGTGTGTATTGAGCCTTACTGTATTGTACCCATTCTGCAATCTGTTAATACAATTTTCAATCAATACAATTTTATTGAAACGTCCAACAGGATCTACCACAGTCAACACCTCAGAAGAGCCTAGTGCAGAGTTCAGACTCCCACTCACTACTACATAACCCAATCTGCACCTTGACTTATTTACACTGCCTACTTGCTCATATGCACATACTCAAGAGTTTGTTATATTGTTTACACTGCCTACTTGCTCATATGCACATACTCAAGAGTTTGTTATATTGTTTATACTGCCTATTTTCTTTTTTTTTACTTCCCCACTGCACTATAATTGTATGACCTGTTACTGTATCATGTCTTCTACTTTCACCATGTACCTGTACCTCCCCTCCCCATGCTGCTATAATGCCTGCATTTCCCCAAGGGGATCAATAAAGGAATATCTTATCTTATTTGTTGATACTTACCATTAGTCTTGAGCACACACTTTGTGGATACATACTAAGCTTGTGTAACACATCCTGGCCTATAGAGAGACCTAATCACACAAATACATGTTTGATTACAGTTTTGTTGTGTTCTTCTTACATCTTTGTTCACAGAACGTTACATGTGACCACAGAACTTGTAATACACATGGCAGTTTAGTACAATACCTTCTAGATTATTTATATAAATGTTCAATTTGTTTTATGACCATACACTGTGGTTGTTGTGAAGGATCAGATTAAACCGAATATATATATTTATTTATGGATATATATTTAATAGTATTTGTATATCGTTTGATATCCCTTGTATATTCTTTGTACATATACACTGAATATCCCTTTAGTCTACTACAGCCCATAATAGTTCATTCTCTCATTGGACAAGAACCTGGCGCCAGCAGACAGGCCCCTTGAGTCAAGTTCAATAGTGCCGACGAACATGTCCCAACTAGCCCCGGTTCCGCGTAGGAATACGGCTACCGAAATACGAATGGTACTATTTGTTCACCGTGCATATAAATAGGGCGCAAGTAAAGTAGAACTTTCTTTTAGTCCATTAGTCCTTTACCCTCCAACCTAGTAACAGACGTGAAGCCTCACCCACGACCCACGTGTGGTGCAGTATGGCCTATTTTGGCCCCAGAATAGGCATTGAGACCTCGTGTAAATTCATAGCTGAATTGTCATAGTTTGGCACTGTACCGTCGAGTGGGACGTATTTCTATTAAGTAATAATAGTCTATTATGTATGGTGCATCGTTCGGTTAAAGTTCTAAAGTGAGCAGCACCCCCATCGTTTCCTCGCGTTATCTAGAGTCTTAACCAGGCTGGGCAGACCACGCGTGGTGCTTTCATCCGAGGAGTTCTGGGCGAGGACGAGTGGACCTGCACATTGGATTACCTACCCGGACGACTGCTGAGCCTATACGGCATGGAATATCTATTTGCTTTGGGTGCTTTGATTTGTGGAGCGGATAACAGCCAACGCCAGTGAGTGTTGGAATTACCCCCGAGAGGAGCCCAGGTGAGACGGCGCTCAACCCAGACAGAGGCCGCCTCGCTTCTCCTTCGTTGTGGACCTACAGCTACCGTCTACAAGAGGGCCCAAGTGTATTCATCTGTGGATCAAGATCCTGCGGGCACTGTTTTCTGTACCTGAATTCTCCCCAGGAATCGTTGGCCAGATGGGATGCAGCTGACGGCTCTCCAAACCCCCCCCCCCCTTACTGACTTACAACCAGCAGGACCCCTTTAGTATCCCGCTATAATCCTTAAGTACCATCGCTATAGTTTCCCTAAAGAACCAGGTTGTATACTTGCTTCCTGCGTAACCAGAGATTGGACATTCAGTGTTGATTTGCCTACGAATACTCATTTGCCTTACAAGTGCATTCAAATCATAAATGTAATTAAGTGAATGTTGTATATACCTTTTGCTATATTAAACCTTCGACTGTTATATTTGTGTGGACCTGATTTCATATGTGGGAAAGTGTTCATCATACTTAGATATCGTGTACTGGATGGCCAGAAGTTAAAGTACATCAAGCGGTAGTGGTTTAATGATACCATACTTATCAATACAGTCAGGGAATTGTACCCCTCAGTTACAGTGGTCATTATCTGTGATTAGACATTTCACTGTACAACGCAAATGATTAGGCCTACACATGGCAGATTAGCATAAATAAGATAACTCAAACTGATAAATGCTGTCATTTATTTTATAATAAGCGGTGCAACAATACAACACAATTATTCCCCACGTATGAGTTGAAAAAGTGTGGGTGTCCAGCTGGGTGCCAGGGCAATAGATATGGGTTTCTGCGGGTGGCTGCCGTACTCTCTTCTGGTGTGTTGAATGTAGTAGACTTCTGGTGGATCCTGTTGGACGTCACTCACTTCACCATAATTGATCAATTGCAGAGCATGAATAAAAAAATACATTATTATTAGGGATGCTCGATATTGGCTTTTTTACCGATACCGATATACCGATATTGTCCAACTCTTAATTTCCGATACCGATATCAACCAATATCAACCGATACCGATATATGCAGCGTCCCCCCTCCCCCCCCAGAAAACTGAATAATTTCAGGTAATTAACATTACATATCTCTTGTTGTGGAATTAACACAACATTATGCATACTTTTGACAATAAATAAAATCTGAATTTGTTCTTACTTGCTTGCCTGGGTAAATAAAGGTTATAGAAATGTAATTTTTTTTTTTTTTTTAACCGATACCGATATTTTCAGATATCACATTTTAATGCCAATATCGGCCGATAATATCGGTAGGCCGATAATATTGGACATCCCTAATTATTATTCATAATACATACATGAAGGCAATATATTTGGAATGCAATGCATTACAGCTGATCCAACACATTCAATGGCATATGAAAACAATACCATAGATCAGTGGTTCTCAAACTTTTTACACCAAGTACCACCTGAGAACGTAGCTGGCTCTCCAAGTACCACCATATGACCGGCGTTAAAATACAGTCTATTCAGCTATGCACAGTTCACGCAGGAGGCAAATGTATTCCTAATACCATTATTTATTGTTAACTTTTGTCAGACACAGCCACAATGTACAAAGGGATAGCACTAGAACTAGCAAACGCTTCCACACAACTCATACAATGCAAGGGGCATTGAGAACATAATAACTAACATTCTCACATAGCAAGTGAGAAAATTAAGAACAACTGTATTTCAGCAAATGTACTTAATTCTCTCTCTATCTCTATCTCTCTCTCTCTCTCACACAGCAAGCAATTGTCCGTCATTCTCTCTCACACACACACACACACACACACACACACACACACACACACACACACACACACACACACACAAAACGTTTTTTTTTTTGCTTTTTTTGCTTTTTTGGAAATGTTTTCAAGTACCACCAGCAGTACCACCAAGTACCACTAGTGGTACGCATACCACAGTTTGAGAACCACTGCCATAGATACAATTATTGAAATACAGTAGAATAAAGGAAAGGTAAGGGAACCAGGCAAATTCGGTTTGCATCTTGGTATAACGTTAGCTAGCTAGATCGAGCAGTGCTCTGTAATGCCTGGGGTGAAAGGCTTGGTGATAGTAGCCTATAGAAACTGTGGCTAAACAATGAAGACACTTTTATGCTCTTTTCTTTGGTCATAGACCTGTTCATATGACCTGAACTCCTGAGTAAACAAAATAGGTTAGCCAATTTACGAGTAGCCTAATGTAGTCTCGTTTATTATGTAACGCTGTGATGCACGCCAACAGGCACTCGTCCAAACCCTGTTGGCGTGCATCACAGTCACGATAGTGGCTAATGAAACGACAGTCAGCAAGCGAAAGTAGCATTGAATCAAAAGCCAAGGGATGCAGGGACCGCTGAGGATTATACTAGGTCGGATAGTCCAGCAAAGTTACGTCCTATTCATCAATCTCACAATATTCGCTAACGTTAGACAGATAGAATACAGCCTTCCATCTAAAAACATAAATGAAAACTTACCACAGTCATGGTAGCCATAATAACTTCAATCGGTTCGGATCCTTTGAATGAAACGAAAACACTGACCTAGACGTTAGAAAAAGTAGCACTGGTGACGTGAAATCACTGCGCCCAGACAGGAGTGGTTAGGCAAAAAAAAATTCAGAGTATATCTGCTTAGAAAACGGAAATGTCTAATTCAATTATTTTTTATTTCTCCACATGGTAAATACACAGGTCACAACATGTTTACAGGAACATTTTGTAGTTGTATTTTGATTGTATTTGGAGTGTATTTTTGTGACTGTTGGGAACTCGGCTTAACACATTGGGTGCCACACCCCTTTGCCCAGATAACCCCTTGAGTGCCAGCGCTTTAGTCAATGGGAGGTCGGGGATATTTGCGAACGCTTAAACTATATCTTAAATTATGGCTATGGGTCTAAAATACCCCTCGCTTATCAATGACTTGCTTGCAGTCAACATGTACGAAACGGATTGTTTTTTCATTGGTACATTACCGTTTTTATACCGTTTTGAATACAAGTATATTTTCGGAGAGTTCTAGTAATTTCAGAGAAATTCCGCGATAATAGCCCTTTAGTGGAATACACAAAACACGTTGTCATTTTTCGGCTGATTTATGAATCGTTTTCAAATAAACGCTAGATTATCGATAGTATATGTGTACTTATGCACGCTAGAGAAGCGGGCTGAAAAAATCTATTATCCATGACCTGGTCAGCGCTAACGTCATACACGCACACACACACACACACACACACACACACACACACACACACACACACACACACACACACACACACACACACACACACACACACACACACACACACACACACACGCACACACACACGTTGTGATCGCTATGAAAAAAACATCTGATTAACCCAATACTGGTAAAATAGAGTCCTTACCTCACATCAGATGTTCTGCAAAAAGATTAATCCAATTCCTGATCGCCATTCCAAATATTGATCGCGTTTATTGATCCAACGTTATAGTCCGAAACACATAATCGAAAGCTGCTCCGAGCCTCCCCAGCAGTGTTGTGCTAGTTACTGAAAAATAGTAACTCAGTTACTTTACTAGTTACTCATTTAAAAAGTAACTCCGTTACGTTACTAGTTACTTACACCCAAAAGTAATGCGTTACTGTGAAAAGTAACTATTTAGTTACTTGAAGAAGAAAAAAATTGCTCCCATGCAGCCAGATACAGATACTCAAAATCGGTTGATCAACTTGACAGTTTCCATTCACATCACTGAACTCTGCTAAGCAATGTGGTCTAGATACAAACACAAATCTGACACAAACACAAATGTCCCGACGTAATAAGAAATGCACCGTGCCTAATTGCTCTGGGAGGTTGAGCGCAGGCACGTTTAGGTTGCGCGCATGCACGTTTAGGTTGAGCGCATGCACGTTTAGGTTGAGCGCATGCACGTTCTAGGTTCTAGGTTGAAAATAAGTGCTTGAGGAACAGCCTTGATCTGTCGCCGGAGCGTTTCATTATAACAGTCTTGCACCGTTGTTTAAGATATCAATCGTGCATTGCAACGTTAGAATAGTTAGGATATCAATTGTGCATGAAAGGACTATATTTATATTGTTTGATTAGTATTGATGAGATTCCCTGGCAGATTTGTAGTCAGAAATGCGTTGATCAACTTGAGTTTCCATTAATTTACATTCACATCACTGCACTCACCAGTGTCTGTCGAGATGTAAAGTTAGTCCTGCAGCCCCTTAAACATTTTCTTTGTTTCATTTCCATGTTGTACTGTATATTCTCTCTCCAAGTAGTTGAAAAAAGTTTTCCGTCCCATTTGCTGTGTGTCGCCTCGTATCATTCTACGCGGGTGGCGAGTGGATTTGGATGAGTCCTCGTAGTTAACGTTATACTCCAGTATCTTTGAGCCAAAACACAAATGACATAACTAAACGTTATTTTCTTTTCGCTGGACAAAAGAGAAATACGCGAGTAGCAGTAGCTGGGCGCTGCCATTATCAGTCAGGAATCTCAGGAATAGTAAACAAAACACGCCCCCAGCATAGCGTTTCCTCGCAGCCAGGCAGACAGGATATGAGGATAAATAATAATAATAATAATAATCACTACCGCTCGCTATCAATCTACGCCGTATATAACGCAAATAACGCAGTGACGAACCATTCAGTAACGTAAGTAGCGTTACTGAATTTGAAAAGTAATGCGTTAGAGTACTATTTATCGCAAAAAGTAACTTTGTTACTGTAATGCGTTACTTTGTAACGCGTTAGTCCCAACACTGCTCCCCAGTGAATGTGGTAACAGACACTGCTTGCCAGAGATGGGGAAACCCTGGACCGGACTTTTTTTCTGATGCACATGGCCACTCAATACAATCCAATGATGTGCATTACCATCCGGGAGACGATAGGTGGCGGTATTTGCCCTTTTCGAGCTCAGAGCCATTCCCAATGATAACG
>NW_028170442.1:0-19780 GCF_963971535.1 Notolepis coatsorum
CTGTGTGCTTGTGCATGTCTGTGTGTGTGCGTGTGTCTGTGTGTGTGTGTGTGCTTATGCACGATCGTGTGTGTGCGTGTGTGCGATCACCGGGGTGTGAAGGCTAACTGAGCCGAGCTCAACTTCTAGCTGTGATATGGGGCTCAAATGTCAGGAGAATTAGGTTTCGCCCATAGGCAGAGATTTTAAGATCAGCTTAGCTCTCCTCCTGAAATCCCAGGCAGGGATCAAACTACGGACCGCTGGGAAGTTTCAACCACATCTCACCACCGGTGGAAACCATCACAGACGTAAGTAATGGAGAAGCACGGACCAGCAATACATAAAGGAGATCAATATAACTGTTTATATATTCATACGAATGGAAATCAGTTGCCATTGGCCACGCGACATGCTTATCGATCTCATCAGGCAAATGTAACCATTGTTTTTCTATATGGCGGCTGCATATTCCTGGAGTCCACGGGACGGCGTGCAGCAACGCGCGTGTGTGTTCATTATGCAGGTGGGATCGAACGCTGACAGCACCCCCGAGACGAAGGCTTCCAATGAAAGTCGATTGCATCGCCATGGCAACTGGGTCCTACTTTCTTTCTCTCTCTCTCCCTCATCCCTCACTCGCCCCCCTTCACTTGAGTGGCGGTTCGTTTGATGCGAAGTCTCTCCTAAAAGCCAGCCCCCCATACCCCCCACCCCACCCCCCCCCCTCTCTCTTGTGCGCCGCTCTCGCCATCCCCCTCTGTGTCTCTCCCTCTCTCTTCACACGTGCACGCACACACACACACACACGCGCACACGCGCACACACACACACACGCACGCACACACGCACGCACGCACACACACACACTCACCACACGCACACTCACACGCACACACACGCACACACGCACACACACGCACATGCACGCACGCACGCACACAAACACGGATACCCACACACATGCAAAGCTCCCTCTCTTCCTCTTCTCCCGTTCCCCCTTTCACTCTTCTCCTCCATCCATCCATCCGTCCATCCATCCATCCATCCGTCCATCCATCCATCCATCCATCCATCCATCCATCCATCCATCCATCCATCCATCCATCCATCCATCGTCCATCCGTCCATCTATCCGTCTATCTATCTATCCATCCATCCATCCATCCATCCATCCATCCATCCGTCTGTCCGTCCATCCATCCATCCATCCATCCGTCCATCCATCCGTCATCCATCCATCCATCCATCCATCCATCCATCCATCCATCCATCCATCCATCCATCCATCCATCCATTCATCCATCCATCCATCCATTCATCCATTCATCCATCCATCCATCCATCCGTCCGTCCGTCCATCCATCCATCCATCCATCCATCCATCCATCCATCCATCCATCCATCCATCCATCCATCCATCCATCCATCCATCCATCCATCCATCCATCCGTCCATCCATCCATCCGTCTATCTATCTATCTATCCTCCCTCCATGTCTTCCTGTCGGTGTAATGTTCGGGGTTCTGTCTTAGGAACCCAACTGTCATTCTGGAGTTATTTCCCCTGGTGGTTGGCATCTGCACTCACTGTTGGTCACGCCCCATTCCTGATGTGTCACTCCCTTCTCTTCTTCTTCTTCTTCTTCTTTCGTGTAACGTCAGAGGTCCAACTCTGTATCTTGTAGCCATGCCCTTAACTCTGGTCCCACATCAAAGAGGCTGGCTTCCGAGGGTGGTTTGTATAGGGGGCAGATGATCGCTGTCACTTTGCTGTCAATTATACCCTGTCACTAATTGACGCATTGGAATGTTGGTGTTTGACTATATATTCACTTGTTGTCCTCTCTATCCCTGTCGAGGCTTCAGACCGTGTTTCGTGTGGAAGGAGCTGGAGATGCTGCTGACCTTCTCGCTCTTGATTATTCTCATGTATCTACCTTGCCTGCACTGCAACCGTAACAGTTGGTTCTTCTTCACCACCTGTTAATTTGGTAAACAAGATAATTGACACAACAACACGCCAATCATCACATCTTCCTCTTCTTCACTGGAGGCTTTTCTTCCTGGGACATCAAGACGGACATCCTTTTGGACACATGCACGCACGCACACACACACACACACACACACACACACACACACACACACACACACACACACACACACACACACACGCACGCACGCACACACACACACACACACACACACACACACACACACACACACACACACACACACACACACACACACACACACACACACACACACACACACACACACACACACACACACACACGCACACACACAAATACATATAAATACACATGCATGGCTGTTGCTCTAGCTCCTCCCAGTCACACCTTGTCGGATGACGGACCCAGCGAAGAGTTCCCCAAGCTGTTGCCTTGGCAACCCTGGAGAATATTCTAAGGTGGCCATGGCAACCGCTGATGCACATCCGCTCTGGTTGGTGGATTTTTATTTAGACGGCGAGTAGGGGGGCGGGACAATTAAAGCAACTGGACATTAGCGCGCGTGCGTGTGTATTTGTGCGTGTGTTTGTCTGTGTGTGTGTGTGTGTGTGTTTGTGTGTGTGTGTGCGTGTGTGCGTGTGCGTGTGTGCGTGTGTGTGTGTGTGTGTGTATGTGTGTGTGTGTGTGTTTGTGTGTGTGTGTTTGTGTGTGTGTACATGTTTATGCCCATGTATGGATGTGCTCATGCGTGTCTCTGCATGCGTTCACGTGCAGCCCATATGGCAGTGTCTAGGTAGGTGTGCGTGTGTGTGCATCAATGTGTGCACGTGCACGTACATGTCTGTGCATGTTTATGCATGTATTTGTATGCAAATGTATGTGTATATAATGCAGAAATTCGGTATTGTGTTATCGCATGCATATTGGTTCATTTTGATGACAGTCGGTCACATAATGTGGGTAATGGTCGACCCCCCCCCCCCCCCCCCTTCCAACACACACACACACACACACACGCACGCTCGCACGTGCACATGCACGTTGCCCTATTCCTGCGTCGCATCAATACTCTCCTACAGTGTTGTCACTAATAGTGCTGATAGGGACGGAGTCACTACATCCATAATGTCCAGCGTGTAAAATCCATACAGTCCATTAGTAGCTGCTGTAGAACAACAGGACAGGAAGACCCCAGTCACCCCACACAGAACCAGTGTTCCCACACAGAACCACACAGAACCACAGTAACAGTGTTCCCACACGCAGCCGGGCCGGGGAGGAGAGTGCGTTCGACTGAACAAAATGCTCCAGGGTTGATGTATGAGAACTGACAGAGAGAGAAAGTCGCCCTTTCTACAGCACCTGTGTGTGTGCGTGTGCGTGTGTGCGTGTGTGTGCGCACGTGTAGGTGTGTATTTTTGGGTGTAGATGCACACCTTTGTACATGCATGCGTGTGGGGTATGTGCGAGTGTGTGTGTGCGTGTGCATTTGTGTGTGTATGTGTGTGCGTTTTTGTGTGTGTGTGTGTGTGTGTGTGCATGTGTTTGTGTGCATGTGTGTGTGCGTGTTTTTCTGTGTTTGTGTTGTGTGTGTGTGTGTGTGTGTGTGTGTGTGTGTGTGTGTGTGTGTGTGTGTGTGTGTGTGTGTGTGTGTGTGTGTGTGTGTGTGTGTGTGTGTGTGTGTGTGTGTGTGTGTAAAGTGATGGATAAACCCCCCCCACCACCACTATAGGGCATGTCATGACACACAACGTCTGATAACAATTGCTACAGGAAGCACGGCCCCATAGCTGTGAGCAAAGGTGAGAATATGAGTTTTCTCTCACTCTCACTCTCACTCTCTTCTCCTTTTCTTGTGCTCTCTTTATCTTTCAAACACATACCACACAATCTCTGCACGCTCTCCACACATGCTTACCGCGTGTGACGACGAGTGTCCTTGACAGCCATATAAATAATCCATAACTTTGGAATAACACACTCTCACACACACACACACACACACACACTCACACACACACACACACGCACGCGCGCACGCACGCGCGCGCACACGCGCGCACGCACGCACACACACACACACACACACACACACACTCACACACACACACACACACACACACACACACACACACACACACACACACACACACACACACACACACACACACACACACACACACACACACACACACACACACACACAAACACACACATACATTCACCAAAGCCTCTTTTTCAAAATGTGCTTACTCCTCAAGTGTCAAACTCAAACAATGCGCGTTACAACACACATGGACACGCGTCAACGTACACATGGACACACACACACCTCACAGCCATCCTCTTCACCCATGTCCCCTCTGTCTGCACCTCCCCTGGCCCCACTCCAAGGCTCACTTGGCATCACTTCCATGATCTAAGATGGAGTGAGACGGAGAGGAAAGGAAAGGAAAAATGAATGGATGGACGGATGGAGGGATGGAGGGAGGGATGGAGGGATGGAAGGGGGCTTTAATACTAAAAAGAAAAAACTAAATGACAAACTCCAAAGGGCAGACTGCAATAAATGTCATTCTACATCAGGGGGAGCTGGGCACGGAGTGAGGGCGCTAGCGCCACGTTTGACAGAGGAGAGAAATGAACTGGGGAGCGGAGAGTCTTCTCTGTGTGTGTGTGTGTGTGTGTGTGTGTGTGTGTGTGTGTGTGTGTGTGTGTGTGTGTGTGTGTGTGTGTGTGTGTGTGTGTGTGTGTGTGTGTGTGTGTGTGTGTGGGTGTGTTTGTGTGTGTGTGTGTGTGGGTGGGTGGGCGGGGGGAGGGGGGGGCTGTCTGTGTTTAGCCTCAATACAGAGGGACAGGCTGGCAAAGTCCACAATGCTACGCCTCCGACTCTCAAACACGGCTCACTCTAACTAACGCGTGTTACATAAAAGGTTAAAAATAACTTCAACTGGGTTGGTTCCATCATGTGAATGGTTTTTTTTTTTTTTTTTATCAATGTTCCTCTTCCTTTTGGCGGTAATGTACAGTATGTTTGCAGTAATGTACAGTATGTTTGCGGTAATGTACAGTATGTAATGTACAGTATGTTTGCAGTAATGTACAGTATATTTGCGGTAATGTACAGTATATTTGCGGTAATGTACAGTATGTGAATATGTGAATCCCCCCCTTTCTCTTTTTCTCTCACTCCATCAAGGAGCAGGGTATCAACGAGATAGGAGAGGCAGGAGAGATAGGAGAGAAGCCATGCATACAAAGCCTTAGAACAGTAGAATACATGCATACAACCAAAACCTTGGACTAGGATGCATTTAAATAAAGTCCTATATTGTAATCCATCCATCACTATGGGGTTCCCTAAACCCTTGACCCTAACCTAGTTTGTTAGTTAGGGATTAGTCAATCTTTAGTCAGTAGGGTCCATTTCATAGATCTGGTAGTTTATAGCGAAACATTTTCGTTTTTGAATGGAAAATAAAAAGATAGCTACAAAAAAAAGAAGAAGAACAAAGCTACTTCCGCTGAAAGGGAGCTGTCAATCAAGTGTGATATGATCACACCCCTAAAGAGCCAATCGATACCGGTGTGATATCGGAGGCAGGGAAGTTGGTCACGCTCCGGGGTGGGTTATGAAGGAGGTGAAGGGGATACGACGTGATCCAGAGGTGACCACAGCGGGACACAGCGTTTAATCGGCTGGAAAGTAGAATAAGAACCACAGGACACGCTCCATATTCTTGGTTGAACAAATTTTTTAGACATTTTTAACCCTTTCACTATACCACACTACCAAAAGGTTAACCCTTTCTCTGTGACAATACTTTCACTGCCACACGACAACGGGTTAACCCGTTCACAACCACACTACAGAATGTTAACCCTTTCACTAGCACCTTTCACCATACCACACTAGTGAAAGGGTTAATGCAGAAATGTTACATATTATATCTTTAAAGGCACAGTTTCTGAATGCGGGCTGGGTGCAAACTTTGACTGGGTTGTCTTTATTTCAGTTAGCCCATCTGTAGTCTTGCATAGCCATATCTCTCTCCACAACGCTGTGCCAACGCTGTGCCAACGCCTGAGAGAGGTCTGGCTGAACCTATTATCATTCCGGTATTAGGGAAAAAATGCTCTGGCTTGTTTGTATTTCTTTAACCCTTTAGTTTCTTTTAGTTTCTGACCCTTTAACCCTCCAGTCACCCTTGCAATTCTCGGCAAATAGCCTTTTTTTTCACGCGTGTGTGTGTGTGGATAGCGTTGGCTATATTTTATGTATATGCCAGGAAAGTAGCTCAGTCTCACATCTTTGACTCACATTCCAATAATCCATGTTTTCTTTTTCTTTTTTTAATCACTATGCGCACTGCATAAATGTGTCACACCTTCCACCGAGTCGCAGAAATGAACAGGTTAGGGTTAGGGTTAGGATTAGGGGGCTAACCCTAACCCTAACCCTAACCCTAATTTAAAAAATTGTTAAAATCTTGAAAATGAATAAATATTCAATATGTATGGTGAGGACTGAAGTTAATAATGATATTCATGAAAAAAAACTTTGAACAATACATGAAAAAGATATGTTTTTAGGGATGCTCGATGTTGAAGTCAGATTGTTAGTAACTGTCTAACTGCATATATAACTGTTTCCACTAGAGGGCGCTCTAGGCGGAGCCACTCAAGACACCACCAGGTGGCGAGTATAAATAGAGATGTCTCCTCCTACTCTACCTCTTTCCCCCCAGCCTCTCAGTGAGAAGAGACCTCATGTGCTGCTGCTCATACCATGTGAATGAATAAACCACGCCGCTTAAAGGCTAGAGATAGAAACCATGCCTCTTGACCACATTATTGTCGCCTTATAGCCGGATTCTGTCAACATGTTATGGGCCCAGATCACGCCGGGGCGAAATAATAAGGGTAGCAAGCTTATCAAAAGTATAGGCTAGGTTAGCGCCGGGAGCACCGCGTGGCTAGACGCTAGGCCAACAAGAGCTAAAGCTACGCCTACCATCAACCAAGAGGATGGCGACCAAGGGAAGAAGCAAATGGCCCTCATTCAATGGAAAAGCAGAGGACTACGAGCTCTGGGAAGAGCGCATGCTATGCTGCACGGTGCAGGACTGAAGGAGACGATCTTGGCAGCCCCCACGGGAGACCTGACGGCGGAAGAGCAAGCCCTGGACGACCAGCGTAACGCAGACGAGTACTGTGAGTTAGCGCCACTGCTCGACGACACCAGCTTGGGGCTGATATTCCGCGACACTAAAGACAAAGGCCGAGAAAGCCTGGAGGTGTTGAGAGAGCATTACATCGGGATAGGAAGACTCCGAGTCGTGGCCCTCTACCTAGCACTAACGGCCCTGAAGAAGGGGCACACAGAGACTGTGACCGAATACGTCAACAGAGCGGAGCAGATCACGACGCCATTGAGGAGTGCAGGAGAAGCACCAAGCGATGGGCTAATGATGGCGATGATGATGAGAGGACTACCGGAGCTGTACAAACCGTTCACACTCCTGGTAACACACAGTTCAGCGGACATGACGCTGGGACAGTTCAAGGCCAAGTTAAGAAACTTCGAGGCCTCAGAAGATGCCCACCCAGCTGCCGCGGAGGCGGGAGAGAGGGTGCTAAAGTCCCGAGCGACGCCAAGGGAGAGGACCAGGAACACGGCGGAACTGGCGTGTTGGCGATGCAGAGAGAAAGGCCATCGGAGAGGCGACTGCACAAAGACTGTCTGGTGTAGCTTCTGCAAATCCACGGGGCACACAGACAGAGCGTGCATAAAGAAACACGACAAGAGCGCGCGATACGCGCATGGACAAGATGATGGCCATGGACGAGACGGCGGCCATGGACGAGGCGGCGGCCACGGACAAGATGGCGGCTATGGACAAGATGGCGGCTGTGGACAAGATGGCGGCAGCGGACACGATGGCAGCGACGGTCGACGTGAGACGGATCGAGACGACACCCGGAGAATAACGGGACAAGAAGACTTCGCTTTCGGGGCGCGGACAGCGTGCATTGCCAGGCCGGCACAGCTGCAGCGGGCCCAGAGGAGGGGACTGATCGTGGACACAGGTGCGTCGTCCCATGTCATCAACGACAGGAGTCGGTTCAAGAACTTTGACAACACTTTCCATCCGGAGAGGCACAGCATGGAGCTGGCAGACGGGACGCGCACCTACGGGTTGGCGCAAGAGAGAGGAGACGCACAGGTATGCCTCACGGACAGTGGGGGGTGCTGGCGTACTGTGACGTTAAAGAACGCTCTCTACGTACCATCGTTCCCACAAGGACTATTCTCTGTAATAGCTGCTACTGCAAGCGGTGCCAAGGTATTCTTCGATAAAGGTAAAAATGTTCTTGTAGAACCTGACGGTACACGGTTTGACATAAAGATGTACCAGAGAATATATTATCTGCAAACGGAGTGTAATGACAACGACAAGTGTAATGATAATAATGATATGTGTAGCGAGACGGCCAGTCACGATATTCAGACATGGCACGACATTATGGGTCATTGTAATTACGAGGATTTACTGAAACTGCAAGCAGTGACAGAAGGCATGCACATTGAAGGTGAAAAGCGTAGACCTGACAAAAATTGTGCAGTGTGCAAAACGGGGAAGTTTACTCAACCGAGAAACAGAAATCCCACAGAAAAAGTAAAGGTAGCACTTGCATTAGTTAACACGGATCTAGCCGGTCCAGTAAGCAACAAGTCCATAAGAGGCTTTAGATATGTACAGTCTTTTACAGATGTGTGCACAGGAGCAGTGTTTGTTTACTTTCTCAAAGCAAAGAGTGACACACTCCAGGCCACGGAGAAATTCCTGGCAGACGTAGCCCCTTATGGTAACGTAGGATGCTTGAGGTCCGACAACGAAACCGAGTTCACAAACAGAGAGTTCCAATCACTGTTGAGAAGGTACAAGATAAGACACGAGACGTCACGTCCATATCCCCCACACCAGAACGGAGTGGCAGAGAGGAAATGGCGCACCCTTTTCGAAATGGCTAGGTGTAAGCTAGTAGACAGTAACTTACCTAAGAGCCTATGGCATTATGCGGTGCAAGAAGCCGCTTACACCAGAAATAGCTGCTTTAATAAACACTCTGGCACCACCCCGTATACAGCACTGACAGGAAGGAAGTGTAATCTAGCCAGAATGCACCGATTTGGATCAGTGTGTTATGCGTACCTGCAGGACAGGGGAAAGCCAGAGTCCAGATGTGTAAAAGGACTCTTTGTAGGGCACGACAAGGGAAGGCCTGCTTTCCTAGTTTATCATCCCGGTAAAGGGAGAGTGCAGAAACAAGTTTGTCACAAAGACAACATGTGAGAGCGAGACACAGACAGAGGAGCCAGAGCTGGACTCCAGAGTAAGGTGTGTAGAAACAGAGACACATCAGCCCAGTGTACTTAGCATGGTCGTGCAGGCAGACAGTCAGCCACCCCCAGAGGGCGATGACGAGGAGCACCCTAGGGTGACGTCAAGTGCCCCAAGCAGTGGGAGGTATCCCTCAAGGGAACACAAACCCCTAAAGTATCTGACAGATTATGCCCGAAAAGGGAGTGACAAGGGTGACAGTACACTTACCACCGTTGATTACTGCTACAGGGTAGTCAGTGGGGTACCCCCGACCTTTAAAGAGGTCACATTGTGGGCGGTCAGGTGGCGTAGCGGAGATTGCGTTCGTCACCAACGCTGGAGACGCTGGGTTCGCGTGTTCGAATCCAGCTCCCGGCATTGTCACCAGCTTGGCTGGCCGTTCACACTAATACAATTGGCAGTATTAGGGGGTGGGGAAAGCTGGCGGGTGGGTCCTGGGCGTTGTGGACAGCGACCCCTACAGTTCGGTCGGGGCGCCTGCTCAGCGAGGGTAGGATCTGGAGAGAGGTAGTGCGGCCTCCCACACGTTACACTCTCCCAGTGAGAATCTGCGAGGCTGGCTGGCTGCACATGTGTCGGAGGAAAACATGTGACAGTCTCCGGCCTCCCGGACCAACAGTAGGGGAAAGTGCGCAACAACCAGGAAGTGGGTTGGGAATTGGCATAACGACTAACAGTGGGATGAAAAGAAAACAAATAATATTTTTTTTAAATAAAAAATTTAAATAAAAAGAGGTCACATTGTCCCCCGAATCAAGTAAATGGGAGAGAGCAAGGGATGAGGAGAGGAGGTCCCTAGAGGACAACCACACCTTTGCTCCAGCCAAGTTACCAGAGGGCAGACAGACAGTGGGAGGGAAATGGGTGTATTCAACCAAGTTACCAGAGGGCAGACAGACAGTGGGAGGGAAATGGGTGTATTCAATCCAGGAGGGTATTGAAGGCCACGACAAATACAAAGTATGGTTTGTAGCTAATTGCTTAAATGCTGAAGGAGGGTACTCCATGTTTAAATACTGAAGGAGGGTGGCTACACTGCTTAAATGCAGGAGGATGATACTCCAGGTTTAAATACGGGAGGAGTAGAATCCAGGTTTAATTACCTGATTAGAGTCCATGTTTAAATACTGAAATGGACCCTATGTTTAATTCCATGTTTAAGTACAGAGGTGGATGATTTACCATGTTTAAATACAGAAATGGATCCCATGTTTAAATACAAAGGTGGATGACTTACCATGTTCTCAATGATTTAATTATGTGGAAAAGATCCTGTGGTGTTTTGACTGAAGTAAGAGATGTATAGAAAAGCTGTGGGTAGCCTCATTTGTTAGACAACCTGTACTCGCCCTGACCTATGTTTTGTAGTGAGTAAAATTGTCACAGTATTTTGCTGACCCCACAGAGAAGCATTGAACTACGTCAAAAACATGTTTTTCGTTATCCCAGAGGTGCAGCAGACGAACAGCTGTGTTTCAGAAAGGGCAGCAAGGGTTTAGAGCTTAAAGCCCACAGTGATCAGCCTGTGAAGCCGAGTATATGTTTCTAGCTATGACAATGCAAAATGTGTTTATCTAGAACAACTGCTCAAAGTGATGGAGATAAGATTATGAATATATTGCTTAATATGTAGTAGGTAATTGGAATGTATCCTCTATACCGAATATTGTCTTTTTGAAGATGAGGGGCGTTTTGTCAACATCATTTAAAAATGATGGACACTATGTATATGAAGACTGTTTTTTTTGAGGGCAACCAGGGAACCATTGTGATTGCTAGGAACCAGGGCCGGACTGGGGAAATAATTCATACCGGGAGATATAGCGCGAAATATAGCCCCAATCAGGCCACTTTTTAAGTGGGGGGTCTGGGGGTCCCCCACCCGGAATTTTTTTGTTACAAAGACTTAATTTCCTGCATTCTGGTGAATTTTAGTGCATGTGAATCACAAACTAATGAGCCAACAATTGCTTAGTACAATGTACTGTTATGAACCTCAAATAAAACTGTTGTGGCACTAGCAATGGTACTCTCTCCACCTTCAAAAAGAAAAAAGCAAGAGCACAACATATTTTTCTATTTACTATTATAATACAGTTAACCACTCTCTCCACCTATTCAAACAAGGCAAGAGCACAATACCATATTCACTTTACTGATGCACTACCCATCAACAGTTAAAATAGCCCTTTACACAAACATTAAATAACAGACCTTTCATTACAATACTATAATAACAGTAGCCACTGCCAGAATAGTGACACATGTATCACGTGTGGTGAGCACACGCATGCATGCACAACGAAGACAGAAGATTGCGTTGTCTCAATCATTTTAACTATAAAATGAGCTCAAAGTATGAGCTCACTGACTGAAATTTCCAACAAAAAGCATCAATTGTCAAATAATATTGATCACATTAACTAGACTAGATGTTTTTGAGGAAATTAGAAAGGGAACAACAACTTAACCCTTGTGTCTGATCAGATTCTTATTTTTTTGATAACTTTGCAGTGATTATGTTTGTAGCCAATGTGGCAAAGGTGTGTAATCTTTGAATTATCTTGGAATTATTTTGACTCTCTCTTTCATAAATTGTTTATTCAACTTCAGCCCCAATCATAACCACCACAATGTTTTTTTTGTAATGTCAGATTTAACAACTCCTTTTGGGAGTGTGCCATCTGCCATTCCATTCGCCGCCTCCACGGTCAATCAGTTGTATCGCCTGGTCCCGCCTCCACCAATCACAAGCGGCAGCACGGCTCCATTGTGTGTGTGTGTGTCCGCGTGAGGGAGAGAGAGTCAGATAGTTCTCCAACTCTGTCGCATACAGTGAAATCCTGGTTGTTCCCCACCCACCTGGTTATCTAAAAACGATCGCGCCGCGCCGCCGCCACAACTAGAAACAATGGCCTGGCAAAAAAATAAATAAAAAATTATAATAAAAAAATATATAATATTTATTTTTTTATATACGTTTTTATTTTTTTTTATCTGTGCAGGCCAGGCCACCGGGAAAACTCCCGGTGCTCCCGATGGCCAGTCCGGGCCTGCTAGGAACCCAGTGTGCTGACATAGATGTAAACATGTCGATATAGAAAATATCATCTCATCAGATCTGTCATCAGAGAAGAAAGAATGACACTGACTTATTGTCCAAATGGACGACAGGGTAGCAGACACTATGAGGAAACCTGTTCCAAATTTTAATTGAAGAGATTTGCAAAGGTCATGTTTAATGTGTAAATATTGACTGCCATACTCTATTGATGTTTTGGATTATATTATTTCCTTTGTAAAATGTTTTTCAGAGAAGTTATCCAGTATGCTTATACAACCCTAAGTGGGAGGATTGTTAGTAACTGTCTAACTGCATATATAACTGTTTCCACTAGAGGGTGCTCTAGGCGGAGCCACTCAAGACACCACCAGGTGGCGAGTATAAATAGAGATGTCTCCTCCTACTCTACCTCTTTCCCCCCAGCCTCTCAGTGAGAGGAGACCTCATGTGCTGCTGCTCATACCATGTGAATGAATAAACCACGCCGCTTAAAGGCCAACCTTCATGTTGTATTTTTGTTCAATAAACAATGTGGACTAGGCCAACGGTGACTTTCATGAAGAAGGGAAAAAAAAGTATTGAAAGTGACCCAGTTTAGCGTTTTTATCAAACATTTTGTCTGCCCAACACAATCACCACGCACGTGGATATTTTAATCAATGGTTCATAACGTGTGTGTGTAATCGAAATGATGTCGTCACAACAGGTGCAGGGCACCAGGGGGCTCACCAGAGGGCGCTGAGAGTCACACACAGCTAGTGGCAGGCACTGAGAGCCTTGCTACTACTAGCCGAATGAAAATGTATCTGTTTCACCTAACAACACTATTGCTCCGTGATCATAGCCATCCATCTCTAAAGCTAACCACTATTTGTAAAAGCCACAACCACGTTACCATATTTGTAATAATGTAAATCATTGTGTCATTGTACATATTGTGTACACCGTTATAAGCTAACATAGCTTAGCTTGGTAGCTATTGTGCTAACAACATATCCCGACGTCCGGCTCGCTGGCCGGCATGAATGCCCGACACAAAATGGTTCTCTCCTCTCTGTACACCCCCGTCCCCACGGGTACCCTGCCGGGGAGCCCATGGACGCGACAACGGCGGCAGCCGTAGGGTGCTCGAGCCCGCCGTAACGCTAGTTGTACACAATAGCTATGAGCTAACTAACGCTACGGCCGCCGCTGTTGTCGCGTCCACAAGCTCCCCGGCAGGACACACGCGAGAACGGGGGCACACAAAGAGGAGAGAACCACTATAGCTCCGCAGGGACGGCAGAGCTATAGGCTAACGTCAGTGTAGTGGTCCCGACTGTAGCAGGGACGGCGGAGCTATAGGCTAACTGTGATGCACCGAGTGGGCCACCATTGATCAACATGCAGCGACGTGTAGCTTGCATGATGCGTGTGCAGTGCTTTGCCACACAGGTCTGAGAAGAGGACCTGCACATGATTTTACTCGTTCCCCAAACTCCTCTACATGCCCCGATCTCAAATGGTTCACGACAGTAGACATAATGCTAACGTTAGCCAGCGCCATATATCGAGTAGTACTATGACCCGGATGGGCATAAGGCATACGTACGTTTCCTGAAGTGACGTCACGGCCGTGCTAGCGTCTGATAAGCTTTCA
Organism: Notolepis coatsorum; assembly: GCF_963971535.1. Lineage (NCBI taxonomy): Eukaryota > Metazoa > Chordata > Actinopteri > Aulopiformes > Paralepididae > Notolepis > Notolepis coatsorum. The sequence goes on from NW_028170442.1 coordinate 14,067, forward strand.
GATTCGGCTCATTAATATGCACCTGTAGTGACGTCGGCGTTTGATAAGCTTTTTTGATTCGCGCGTGCATGTTATTCGTGCGTGGACCTTTTTAACTCTTTCGGAGTGGCATTTCCGGTGTCAAATGGAAAAAAATAAATAATTAAATTATATACCAATGATGTAAACTACCCATAATTGATCAGTAGGGTTTAACCTGGATGTTGGGCTTTAAAGGCTAAAGATAGAAACCATGCCTCTTGACCACATTATTGTCGCCCTATAGCCGGATTCTTTCAACACTCGATATTGGCTTTTTTACCGATACCGATATACCGATATTGTCCAACTCTTAATTTCCAACCGATACCGATATATGCAGGGTTCACCCCCCCCCCCCCCCCCCCCCCCCCCCCCCCAAAAACGGAATAATTTCAGGTAATTAACATTACTTATTACATGGCGTTTTAACATTCGCCGAAATGCTTGATTGTGATTGGTCAATAGCGCTCGGTTGCCCCTGACAGCGGTGAATTATTTTTCGATAACTGACGGCTGCCATGGGCAACGCGCAATAATCACTGGTGATACAGGTAACTAGCGCTATTGACCAATCACAATCAAGCATTTTGATCGCAGTCACGAAAGCTAAGCTCAGCATATGCACAGCTGCACTCATCTCAGTGCAATCAGACCACAGATGTGTCGGCTGCCGGCGATAATAATAATAACTTTATTTGGGCTGACAGCGGAGCCACAGAACAACTGCGTCTGCATTTGATCTCGTCTTGTCGATGGTGTAAAATGAATTAGGTATATTGTTAGTAAGTTAGCCATGTAATAAGCGGGATAATGTATAGCCTATACTCGGCGCGGCGCCTCGGTGTTCTAAACTCTGTGTCGGTCAATTATTTTGCGACAATGACAATACATTATCCCTTACATATCTCTTGTCGTGGAATTAACACAACATTATGCATACTTTTGACAATAAATAAAATCAGTATCGGTTCTTACTTGTTTGCCTGGGTAAATAAAGGTTAAATAAATGTACAATTCTTTTTTCTTTTTTTTACTGATACCGATATTTTCCGATATCACATTTTAATGCCAATATCGGCCGATAATATCGGTAGGCCGATAATATCGGACATCCCTAGTTTTTACTGAGATCGCAGTTTTCGGCAAAGGGCTAAAGGTGTGATTTTTTTAAAGGTTGACTCGAGGGTTAAACCAAACAAGCCAGAGTGGCGCTGAGCCCAGGATGCAGCTGTGCCCCTTGCAGAATAGTGGAGCAGATAGCGGAAGGGGAGTAGAATCCTGACTGAAATAGTGGGCCAACGGCACGTTTATACCTGCGCGAAAAGCTCTCCGGAGGGTGCAACAGCACACCGACAGGACTCTTGTCGCTGACTTTGAGGGGAACCCGGTAAGAACTGTCAACTGTCGTGTACTCTCCCACCAACGCAGCACCAGTCGAGGATGTGGAGAAGTTCTACGGCGACCTAAGCACAGCTATCCACCATGTGCCAGCCCACAACTTCCTGGTAATCCTGGGGGACTTCAATGCAAGGCTTGGACCAGAAGACGCACCCTTCACTTAACACAACAACACCAACCGCAACGGAGAACATCTATCTGCCTTGCTTATGGAACATGAGCTCCGGGCCACTAACACCTCGTTTCGTAAACGAATGGGTAAGAGATGGACGTTCCAGGACCGAGCTACCGGTATGCTACGTCAGCTAGCCTACATACTGGTAAGGAGGAAATGGAGGTTGTCCGTCCTCAACGCAGAGTCTTACAGCACGGTCGACTCTGCAGGCTCCGATCACCAGGTGGTCTCTGTGAGGCTGCGTCTGAGCCTGAGGGTCCCTAAGAACACCTTGAAGTCCAGGCCCGACTGGGAGGCCTTCGCAAGAAGCTCTGATCTCCAGGCCAGCTACACAGCGGAGGTGAGAAGCCACTTACAACAGCTTCCTGAAGAGCCTCAGATAACATACGGGCAGTTTCTCGCTGCTAATGAAGAGGCAACCAGGAGATGGGTGCCGACAAAGGCGAGACTCAGAACCTCCCGGAGGTTGTGAGGGCGCGAGCACGGATGGAGGAGGCGCGTAGAAGCTATGAGAAAGAGGGGTCCGCAGAGAATAGGGAGGTGTTGAATGAGGCCAAACACCAGCTGTTCAACACCTACGACCGGGTCAAAGGGGAGAAACTGATGGAGAAGGTGGGGAAGGTTGAGGCAGTGCATGGCGAGCGGCAGTACAGGGAGTCTTGGAGGATCATCAACGAGATGAGTGGGCGCAAGAGGCCAAGGGAGGGACAGCAGGCAGGCTGCAGCCCAAGGCAGAGGGTGGCCTCCTGGTTCACCCACTTCCGGGATCTCTTAGGAGTGCACGCAGTGGAGGGATCTGAGGAGGAGATACCTACAGTCCTTGTGAATCTCAAGATTGATGATGGCCCCTTTACAGCCATGGAGTTTGCCGCAGTCAAGTCCACCCTGAGGCAGGGGAAAAGTGCTGGGCCGGACGGCATCCCCCCGGAGGTCCTTGGGAACTGCAAACTCAACAACATTGTGCTGGAGTTCTGCAACCGGGCCTTGATGGAAAACACCAAGCCTGACATATGGTCCCTCTCCAACATCATCCCGGTACCGAAGTCTGGAGACCTGGCTAAGCTGGATAACTATCGCGGCATCTGTATCATTGCAAAGATGTTCAACCGCATGATACTTAACCGGATTCGGGATGCCATTGACTCCCACCTGAGGGACAATCAAAATGGCTTCAGAAAGGGTAGGACCACCATAGCCCAGATCCTGGCCTTAAGGAGGATCATCGAGGAGGTGAAAAAGAACAACCTTACAGCGCTTCTCTGTTTCATTGACTTCAGGAAAGCTTTTGATTCAATACACAAAGGTATGCTGGTGAAAATCCTTAAAGCCTACGGGGTCCCTCCTAACCTGCTCCGGGCTATAGAGGCCATGTACAGGGACACAAGAGCCAAGGTGGTAACCCCAGATGGTGAAAGTGAGGAGTTTGACATCCATGCAGGGGTGCTGCAAGGGGACACTCTTGCCCCCTTTCTCTTCACTGTAGCCCTGGAATACGCGCTTAGGAAAGCCATTACTGGGCGGGAGCAAGAGCTGGGCTTCACAATCACACCTCGGAAGTCCAGAAGAAACCCTGCTATAGTCCTGACAGTGTTACAACCACAGCCAGGGCCTCTGTCTCTCCTGTCTGGCAGCAGGTTTCCACGCCCTTATATGTGCAGCTTCCTGTCTCTTCATTCCCACGCTGTCTACCTGGGTCAACCTACACACCTGAGACTCATCAGGTCATCACCGAGCCTGGATATGAGGCCTGCGCCCCTGCCACTCCCCGTCCGAGTGTTGCTTCACCTACCGTGGTACTAGGACTCTAAAACTGTATGCTTCCTCTGTCATTGAACCTGCCCTGTTCTAACTTTGCTCTCTCTGTGTGTAAGATCACACAACCCCGGACTACTCCCCACCCGTGGACGTCTCCAGCCTGGACACTGCCTGGTGTCACATGGAGTGACCTTCCTAACCCCCTTGTTGTACATTCTATATTTCCAACCTTGTCAAGCCTGGTACCTATTAAACACCCTAAACTGCCTCATTCTCCTGTACCTTGTGTTCTGCTCGTGTTCAAACCTAGACGCCACCCTAACAGACAGACCTGGATTATGCAGATGACATCTGCCTGATGTCTGACCGTGTGGAGCAAGCGCAGGAGCTCTTGAACAGAGTGGAGGCAGAATGCACCAGGGTTGTGTTACGATTGGGGGTGATGATGAAGGTGAGGAGAACTCAGTTTGCAGACAAGGATGAAAGAGCGGAGACAGAGACGAAGGGGGATACTTAGTGAAGGGTAATTTTACTGAATCCACAACCAAAATACAAAACAAAAGAAAGGCACAGCCGGGCTGGCACTGGTTGCTAACAAAATATAAGGAGGCGAAAACAAGAACAGGACAGGAATAGACAGGAACGAACTCACTCGACAGAACACCAGGGTACACGGGCACGACACAGGAACAACGTGGAGACAATGACGCCACAACAAACAGACCAACCTACAAGCAATAAATACTGACACTAATTAATAATGGAAGACAGCTGGGTGAGACAGGCACTAGAACAAAACAATAATCAAACACAACAGGAACAAGGACTAGGCTATTACAAAACACAGAATCAGAATACCAACACAAAGAACAACCTAAACAGATAACACTTGTAACATAGAAACATATTGTCTATACTGTCCCAGACTTGGGCGGGTCTGGGAGTATAACAGGGTTGGCCTCAGGCTGAATGCAAAGAAGACTGAGGTCATTACTTATAACATACCCTGGACCATCCACCTCTCAGCATAGCAGGAGGCAATGCTCTGGCAGAGGTCAGTGACTTCAAATACCTGGGTTCCTGGGTCAACTCAACAGAAGGCATTGGCATGGAGGGCCCTGACTGGCATGAATAGTGTGTGGAAATCCAGTCTCCCCCGACACATCAAAATTAGCTTCTCCCAAGCAACCGTGGAGTCTGTACTCCACTATGGCTGCGAATCATGGACCCTGAAGCCCACCTTGCAGAAGTCTCTGGACGGATGCTATACCAGAATGCTGCACGTGGTACTGAACATCGACCAAAGCGAGCATGTAACCAACAAGCATCTGTACGGGGGACTACCAAGGCTGAGCGACAAGGTGGCATCCATAGGAGGATGAAACTTGCAGGTCACTGCCACCGACACCAGGAACTTCCGACTAGCAAGCTAGTGCTCTGGGAGCCAACACACAGGTGCTGACCAAGAGGACGTCCCACGCCAACATACGTGGACATAATGAGGAAGGACGCAGGTGTGGAGAGCTCTACGGAACTGGCCGGATGTATCTAGGATCAGGATGATTGGAATCTCCACTGGCGAACCCGTCTGAGGACGACCAAATATGCTTTAAAAAGCATAATCTATTTCAGTTTAGTTTGTTTGACAATAAAAAAAAAAAGACAATAATTTTTTTTATTACAGCTTAGTTTGGATTGCACAATAAAGTCTCAGAATTATTTCCATTGTGGTCCTTGATGTGTTGACAGTCCGTGTCATTAGGCAATGTCCCACAATGAACAAACTAATACCGCAAAAAACATATAACTAGACAGCCTCCAATAATAATAACCCAATACAGCCAAAACAAAAACAACCAACACAATTAATTAATACAATTGACCATAAGGCAGGTTTTGACGATTATTTTTTAATTTAGTTATTCATTAAGATGCTGGTTCCCTACAGTATAGGCTATACGTTTAAAATGCAAAGGTAATGTATTCCATGTATATGTGTGTATATACCACATATTCAACCAAAACCTTGGTCTGTATCGCTTAAACGAGAAGAATACATCCAGGCATTCAATTTAAACCTTGGACTAGCAGAAGACGGACATGCATTCAATCTAAAACCTTGGGTTAGCCTATGATCACAGACTAGCTTATAACAGCGGTCAAGAAAATGTAAATTAACTTGACAATGGAGATCCAAATATGATTCTTCCTTTGAGTTCCTCAGACAAGGTCTGGGGTTGGAGTTGAGTGAAATTAATATCTGTCTGATATCTCCGTGAGAGAAGGTCTATTGCCTGAGCAATTTAATTATGGCAGTGTGAGTGGCGGTGGCAGTTTAATTATTTTCATCATGTACAGTAGCAGA
>NW_028170441.1:0-16897 GCF_963971535.1 Notolepis coatsorum
CCTCCCTCCCTCTCTCCCTCCCTCTCCCTCTCTCCCTCCTCCCCTCCCTCCCTCCCTCTCTCTCTCCCTCCTCCCTCCCTCTCTCTCTCTCTCTCTCTCTCTCCCTCCCTCCCTCCCTCCCTCCCTCCCTCCCTCCCTCCCTCCCTCCCTCCCTCCCTCCCTCCTTCTCTCTCCCTCTCCCTCTCTCCCTCCCTCCCTCCCTCTCCCTCTCTCCCTCTCTCTCTCCCTCCCTCTCTCCCTCCCTCTCTCCCTCCCTCCCTCTCTCCCTCCCTCTCTCCCTCCCTCTCTCCCTCTCTCCCTCCCTCCCTCTCTCCCTCCCTCTCTCCCTCCCTCCCTCTCTCCCTCCCTCCCTCCCTCCCTCTCCCCTCCCTCCCTCCCTCCAGGTCTTCCCTCACCTGCCCACGCTGCCAGAAGCAGAGCAACACCTTCGATCCCTTCCTCTGCATCTCCTTGCCAATTCCCTTACCGCACACCAGGTGAGTGAGTGTTGGCTCCAGCTGGGTCTGGCAGGCAGGGTGCCGGACTGCCCGGTGCTCCAGCTGGGTCTGGCAGGGTACCGGACTGCCCGGTGCTCCAGCTGGGTCTGGCAGGGTGCCCGACTGCCCGGTGCTCCAGCTGGGTCTGGCAGGGTACCGGACTGCCCGGTGCTCCAGCTGGGTCTGGCAGGGTGCCCGACTGCCCGGTGCTCCAGCTGGGTCTGGCAGGGTGCCGGACTGCCCGGTGCTCCAGCTGGGTCTGGCAGGGTGCCGGACTGCTGCCCGGTGCTCCAGCTGGGTCTGGCAGGGTGCCGGCCTGCCCGGTCGTCTCCACATGTATGTAACATGCTGCTTACTTGACACGTTCCGTTGTTTTCAGAGGAGCGGTCGACATGTCTGATGTGCACAAGCAGAGGCCAATAGTGACGACTGTTTATTGGAAAGGGATTTAAAGACTGAAGTAAACCTGTAATTATGGGTTATTCTTTTTGGCTCGCTGAATATGAATGCATGCACTCTAGAGATGATACGACTAAACATGCCTGCCAAATGTGGCTTTTGGACTGGCCTGTTGCACCCAGCACCTAGGGTTAGCTTCTGTTAGCCGGTTGTAGCAGCTAGGGTTAGCTTCTGTTAGTCTGTAGCACCTAGGGTTAGCTTCTGTTAGCCTGTTGTAGCACCTAGGGTTAGCTTCTGTTAGTCTGTAGCACCTAGGGTTAGCTTCTGTTAGCCTGTAGCAGCACCTAGGGTTAGCTTCTGTTAGCCTGTTGCAGCACCTAGGGTTAGCTTCTGTTAGCCTGTAGCAGCACCTAGGGTTAGCTTCTGTTAGCCTGTTGCAGCACCTAGGGTTAGCTTCTGTTAGCCTGTAGCAGCACCTAGGGTTAGCTTCTGTTAGCCTGTTGCAGCACCTAGGGTTAGCTTCTGTTAGCCTGTAGCAGCACCTAGGGTTAGCTTCTGTTAGCCTGTTGCAGCACCTAGGGTTAGCTTCTGTTAGCCTGTAGCAGCACCTAGGGTTAGCTTCTGTTAGCCTGTAGCAGCACCTAGGGTTAGCTTCTGTTAGCCTGTAGCAGCACCTAGGGTTAGCTTCTGTTAGCCTGTAGCACCTAGGGTTAGCTTCTGTTAGCCTGTAGCAGCACCTAGGGTTAGCTTCTGTTAGCCTGTAGCAGCACCTAGGGTTAGCTTCTGTTAGCCTGTAGCACCTAGGGTTAGCTTCTGTTAGCCTGTAGCAGCACCTAGGGTTAGCTTCTGTTAGCCTGTAGCAGCACCTAGGGTTAGCTTCTGTTAGCCTGTAGCAGCACCTAGGGTTAGCTTCTGTTAGCCTGTAGCAGCACCTAGGGTTAGCTTCTGTTAGCTTGTTGCAGCACCTAGGGTTAGCTTCTGTTAGCCTGTTGCAGCACCTAGGGTTAGCTTCTGTTAGCCTGTTGTAGCACCTAGGGTTAGCTTCTGTTAGCCGGTTGTAGCAGCTAGGGTTAGCTTCTGTTAGCCTGTTGCAGCACCTAGGGTTAGCTTCTGTTAGCCTGTTGCAGCACCTAGGGTTATCTTCTGTTAGCCTGTAGCAGCACATAGGGTTAGCTTCTGTTAGCCTGTTGCAGCACCTAGGGTTAGCTTCTGTTAGCCTGTAGCAGCACCTAGGGTTAGCTTCTGTTAGCCTGTTGCAGCACCTAGGGTTAGCTTCTGTTAGCCTGTAGCAGCACCTAGGGTTAGCTTCTGTTAGCCTGTTGCAGCACCTAGGGTTAGCTTCTGTTAGCCTGTAGCAGCACCTAGGGTTAGCTTCTGTTAGCCTGTAGCACCTAGGGTTAGCTTCTGTTAGCCTGTAGCAGCACCTAGGGTTAGCTTCTGTTAGCCTGTAGCACCTAGGGTTAGCTTCTGTTAGCCTGTAGCAGCACCTAGGGTTAGCTTCTGTTAGCCTGTTGCAGCACCTAGGGTTAGCTTCTGTTAGCCTGTAGCAGCACCTAGGGTTAGCTTCTGTTAGCCTGTTGCAGCACCTAGGGTTAGCTTCTGTTAGCCTGTAGCACCTAGGGTTAGCTTCTGTTAGCCTGTAGCAGCACCTAGGGTTAGCTTCTGTTAGCCTGTAGCAGCACCTAGGGTTAGCTTCTGTTAGCCTGTAGCAGCACCTAGGGTTAGCTTCTGTTAGCCTGTTGCAGCACCTAGGGTTCGCTTCTGTTAGCCTGTTGCAGCACCTAGGGTTAGCTTCTGTTAGCCTGTTGCAGCACCTAGGGTTAGCTTCTGTTAGCCTGTTGCAGCACCTAGGGTTAGCTTCTGTTAGCCTGTAGCAGCACCTAGGGTTAGCTTCTGTTAGCCTGTTGCAGCACCTAGGGTTCGCTTCTGTTAGCCTGTTGCAGCACCTAGGGTTAGCTTCTGTTAGCCTGTTGCAGCACCTAGGGTTAGCTTCTGTTAGCCTGTTGTAGCACCTAGGGTTAGCTTCTGTTAGCCGGTTGTAGCAGCTAGGGTTAGCTTCTGTTAGCCTGTTGCAGCACCTAGGGTTAGCTTCTGTTAGCCTGTTGCAGCACCTAGGGTTATCTTCTGTTAGCCTGTAGCAGCACCTAGGGTTAGCTTCTGTTAGCCTGTTGCAGCACCTAGGGTTAGCTTCTGTTAGCCTGTAGCAGCACCTAGGGTTAGCTTCTGTTAGCCTGTTGTAGCACCTAGGGTTAGCTTCTGTTAGCCTGTTGTAGCACCTAGGGTTATCTTCTGTTAGCCTGTAGCAGCACCTAGGGTTAGCTTCTGTTAGCCGGTTGTAGCAGCTAGGGTTAGCTTCTGTTAGCCTGTAGCAGCACCTAGGGTTAGCTTCTGTTAGCCTGTAGCAGCACCTAGGGTTAGCTTCTGTTAGCCTGTTGCAGCACCTAGGGTTAGCTTCTGTTAGCCTGTTGTAGCAGCACCTAGGGTTAGCTTCTGTTAGCCTGTAGCACCTAGGGTTAGCTTCTGTTAGCCTGTAGCACCTAGGGTTAGCTTCTGTTAGCCTGTTGCAGCACCTAGGGTTAGCTTCTGTTAGCCTGTTGCAGCACCTAGGGTTAGCTTCTGTTAGCCTGTTGTAGCACCTAGGGTTAGCTTCTGTTAGCCTGTAGCAGCACCTAGGTTTAGCTTCTGTTAGCCTGTTGTAGCACCTAGGGTTAGCTTCTGTTAGCCTGTAGCAGCACCTAGGGTTAGCTTCTGTTAGCCTGTTGTAGCACCTAGGGTTAGCTTCTGTTAGCCTGTAGCAGCACCTAGGGTTAGCTTCTGTTAGCCTGTAGCAGCACCTAGGGTTAGCTTCTGTTAGCCTGTTCAGCACCTAGGGTTAGCTTCTGTTAGCCTGTTGTAGCACCTAGGGTTAGCTTCTGTTAGCCTGTAGCAGCACCTAGGGTTAGCTTCTGTTAGCCTGTTGCAGCACCTAGGTTTAGCTTCTGTTAGCCTGTAGCAGCACCTAGGTTTAGCTTCTGTTAGCCTGTTGTAGCACCTAGGGTTAGCTTCTGTTAGCCTGTTGTAGCACCTAGGGTTAGCTTCTGTTAGCCTGTAGCAGCACCTAGGTTTAGCTTCTGTTAGCCTGTTGTAGCACCTAGGGTTAGCTTCTGTTAGCCTGTAGCAGCACCTAGGGTTAGCTTCTGTTAGCCTGTTGCAGCACCTAGGTTTAGCTTCTGTTAGCCTGTAGCAGCACCTAGGGTTAGCTTCTGTTAGCCGGTTGTAGCAGCTAGGGTTAGCTTCTGTTAGCCTGTTGTAGCACCTAGGGTTAGCTTCTGTTAGCCTGTAGCAGCACCTAGGGTTAGCTTCTGTTAGCCTGTTGTAGCACCTAGGGTTAGCTTCTGTTAGCCTGTTGCAGCACCTAGGGTTAGCTTCTGTTAGCCTGTAGCACCTAGGGTTAGCTTCTGTTAGCCTGTAGCACCTAGGGTTAGCTTCTGTTAGCCTGTTGCAGCACCTAGGGTTAGCTTCTGTTAGCCTGTTGCAGCACCTAAGGTTAGCTTCTGTTAGCCTGTTGCAGCACCTAGGGTTAGCTTCTGTTAGCCTGTAGTAGCACCTAGGGTTCGCTTCTGTTAGCCTGTAGCAGCACCTAGGGTTAGCTTCTGTTAGCCTGTAGCAGCACCTAGGGTTCGCTTCTGTTAGCCTGTAGCAGCACCTAGGGTTAGCTTCTGTTAGCCTGTTGTAGCACCTAGGGTTAGCTTCTGTTAGCCTGTAGCGGCACTGTGATTAGATTCGGTTCAAATGTATTGTCGTCAAAAGAAGTTTGGCATCCAACCAGAGTGCAAATGTAACAGTAAAGTGCAACAGTAATATATACAATGTACAGGTGATTAAACTAGGTATAAAATATATAAATGAGTGCTACTGAGTAATAGTGCTAATCAGATGTATGTACAGAGTTGTAGTATTAATAAATAATAAAGGCACTATGGTAGTAAGTCATACTGGCCAGCAGTGTAACTAGTAAGAGTAGGTAAGGGATATAAGGCTGGGCTATATGGCCCAACATGGTATAAAAAGATATATATATATATCATTCGATATCAATAATTATCAATATTTGTATTAGTATTAAATTTGTAATAACATTTTAATTTTTTTATTTAAATAACAAATGTATGTTTATTTTGCAGCACCTAGGGTTAGCTTCTGTTAGCCTGTAGCACCTAGGGTTAGCTTCTGTTAGCCTGTAGCACCTAGGGTTAGCTTCTGTTAGCCTGTAGCAGCACCTAGGTTTAGCTTCTGTTAGCCTGTTGTAGCACCTAGGGTTAGCTTCTGTTAGCCTGTAGTAGCACCTAGGGTTCGCTTCTGTTAGCCTGTAGCAGCACCTAGGGTTAGCTTCTGTTAGCCTGTTGTAGCACCTAGGGTTAGCTTCTGTTAGCCTGTAGCGGCACCTAGGGTTAGCTTCTGTTAGCCTGTTGCAGCACCTAGGGTTAGCTTCTGTTAGCCTGTAGCACCTACGGTTAGCTTCTGTTAGCCTGTTGTAGCACCTAGGTTTAGATTCTGTTAGCCTGTAGCAGCACCTAGGGTTAGCTTCTGTTAGCCTGTAGCAGCACCCAGGGTTAGCTTCTGTTAGCCTGTAGCAGCACCTAGGTTTAGCTTCTGTTAGCCTGTTGTAGCACCTAGGGTTAGCTTCTGTTAGCCTGTTGTAGCAGCTAGGGTTAGCTTCTGTTAGTCTGTTCAGCACCTAGGGTTAGCTTCTGTTAGCCTGTAGCACCTATGGTTAGCTTCTGTTAGCCTGTAGCAGCACCTAGGGTTAGCTTCTGTTAGCCTGTAGCACCTATGGTTAGCTTCTGTTAGCCTGTTGTAGCACCTAGGGTTAGCTTCTGTTAGTCTGTAGCACCTAGGGTTAGCTTCTGTTAGCCTGTAGCAGCACCTAGGGTTCGCTTCTGTTAGCCTGTAGCAGCACCTAGGGTTAGCTTCTGTTAGCCTGTAGCAGCACCTAGGGTTCGCTTCTGTTAGCCTGTAGCAGCACCTAGGGTTAGCTTCTGTTAGCCTGTTGCAGCACCTAAGGTTAGCTTCTGTTAGCCTGTTGCAGCACCTAAGGTTAGCTTCTGTTAGCCTGTTGCAGCACCTAGGGTTAGCTTCTGTTAGCCTGTTGCAGCACCTAGGGTTAGCTTCTGTTAGCCTGTAGCAGCACCTAGGTTTAGCTTCTGTTAGCCTGTTGTAGCACCTAGGGTTAGCTTCTGTTAGCCTGTAGCAGCACCTAGGGTTAGCTTCTGTTAGCCTGTTGCAGCACCTAGGTTTAGCTTCTGTTAGCCTGTTGTAGCACCTAGGGTTAGCTTCTGTTAGCCTGTAGCAGCACCTAGGGTTAGCTTCTGTTAGCCTGTAGCAGCACCCAGGGTTAGCTTCTGTTAGCCTGTAGCAGCACCTAGGTTTAGCTTCTGTTAGCCTGTTGTAGCACCTAGGGTTAGCTTCTGTTAGCCTGTTGTAGCAGCTAGGGTTAGCTTCTGTTAGTCTGTTCAGCACCTAGGGTTAGCTTCTGTTAGCCTGTAGCACCTATGGTTAGCTTCTGTTAGCCTGTAGCAGCACCTAGGGTTAGCTTCTGTTAGCCTGTAGCACCTATGGTTAGCTTCTGTTAGCCTGTTGTAGCACCTAGGGTTAGCTTCTGTTAGTCTGTAGCACCTAGGGTTAGCTTCTGTTAGCCTGTAGTAGCACCTAGGGTTCGCTTCTGTTAGCCTGTAGCAGCACCTAGGGTTAGCTTCTGTTAGCCTGTAGCAGCACCTAGGGTTCGCTTCTGTTAGCCTGTAGCAGCACCTAGGGTTAGCTTCTGTTAGCCTGTTGTAGCACCTAGGGTTAGCTTCTGTTAGCCTGTAGCAGCACCTAGGGTTAGCTTCTGTTAGCCGGTCTTGGAACCAGTTGCATCAAAAGTACCTGGATTTCTTAAAATCTTGAGTCTAACAAGTCTTCATAGCAACCACCTCAACTTCACCCAAAAGTTAATTATCATTTTACTTCTAACATTGTTGAAAGAAAGAATATTCTGTCACGGCACTGTGATTAGATTCGGTTCAAATGTATTGTCGTCAAAAGAAGTTTGGCATCCAACCAGAGTGCAAATGTAACAGTAAAGTGCAACAGTAATATATACAATGTACAGGTGATTAAACTAGGTATAAAATATATAAATGAGTGCTACTGAGTAATAGTGCTAATCAGATGTATGTACAGAGTTGTAGTATTAATAAATAATAAAGGCACTATGGTAGTAAGTCATACTGGCCAGCAGTGTAACTAGTAAGAGTAGGTAAGGGATATAAGGCTGGGCTATATGGCCCAACATGGTATAAAAAGATATATATATATATCATTCGATATCAATAATTATCAATATTTGTATTAGTATTAAATTTGTAATAACATTTTAAATTTTTTATTTAAATAACAAATGTATGTTTATTTTGCAGCAATTCTTTGTCGTTGCCGCCATCTTTAGTGTTACAGCCCCTCACACTCCAGTTCTCAGGCTCCATCTTTAGTGTTACAGCCCCTCACACTCCAGTTCTCAGGCTCCATCTTTAGTGTTACAGCCTCACACTCCAGTTCTCAGGCTCCATCTTTAGTGTTACAGCCCCTCACACTCCAGTTCTCAGGCTCCATCTTTAGTGTTACAGCCCCTCACACTCCAGTTCTCAGCTCCATCTTTAGTGTTACAGCCCCTCACACTCCAGTTCTCAGGCTCCATCTTTAGTGTTACAGCCCCTCACACTCCAGTTCTCAGCTCCATCTTTAGTGTTACAGCCTCACACTCCAGTTCTCAGGCTCCATCTTTAGTGTTACAGCCTCACACTCCAGTTCTCAGGCTCCATCTTTAGTGTTACAGCCTCACACTCCAGTTCTCAGGCTCCATCTTTAGTGTTACAGCCTCACACTCCAGTTCTCAGGCTCCATCTTTAGTGTTACAGCCTCACACTCCAGTTCTCAGGCTCCATCTTTAGTGTTACAGCCCCTCACACTCCAGTTCTCAGGCTCCATCTTTAGTGTTACATCCTCACACTCCAGTTCTCAGGCTCCATCTTTAGTGTTACAGCCCCTCACACTCCAGTTCTCAGGCTCCATCTTTAGTGTTACAGCCTCACACTCCAGTTCTCAGGCTCCATCTTTAGTGTTACAGCCTCTCACACTCCAGTTCTCAGGCTCCATCTTTAGTGTTACAGCCCCTCACACTCCAGTTCTCAGGCTCCATCTTTAGTGTTACAGCCTCACACTCCAGTTCTCAGGCTCCATCTTTAGTGTTACAGCCTCACACTCCAGTTCTCAGGCTCCATCTTTAGTGTTACAGCCTCACACTCCAGTTCTCAGGCTGCATCTTTAGTGTTACAGCCCCTCACACTCCAGTTCTCAGGCTCCATCTTTAGTGTTACAGCCTCACACTCCAGTTCTCAGGCTCCATCTTTAGTGTTACAGCCTCACACTCCAGTTCTCAGGCTCCATCTTTAGTGTAACATCCCCTCACACTCCAGTTCTCAGGCTCCATCTTTAGTGTAACATCCCCTCACACTCCAGTTCTCAGGCTCCATCTTTAGTGTTACAGCCTCACACTCCAGTTCTCAGGCTCCATCTTTAGTGTTACAGCCTCACACTCCAGTTCTCAGGCTCCATCTTTAGTGTTACATCCCCTCACACTCCAGTTCTCAGGCTCCATCTTTAGTGTAACATCCCCTCACACTCCAGTTCTCAGGCTCCATCTTTAGTGTTACAGCCCCTCACACTCCAGTTCTCAGGCTCCATCTTTAGTGTTACATCCCCTCACACTCCAGTTCTCAGGCTCCATCTTTAGTGTAACATCCCCTCACACTCCAGTTCTCAGGCTCCATCTTTAGTGTTACAGCCCCTCACACTCCAGTTCTCAGCTCCATCTTTAGTGTTACATCCCCTCACACTCCAGTTCTCAGGCTCCATCTTTAGTGTTACAGCCTCACACTCCAGCTCTCAGGCTCCATCTTTAGTGTTACAGCCCCTCACACTCCAGTTCTCAGGCTCCATCTTTAGTGTTACATCCCCTCACACTCCAGTTCTCAAGCTCCATCTTTAGTGTAACATCCCCTCACACTCCAGTTCTCAGGCTCCATCTTTAGTGTTACAGCCCCTCACACTCCAGTTCTCAGGCTGCAGCTGGTTTGAAAGCGAAAGTAAACCGGCTTCTCTGCTGGCTGTGGCTCCAGGGGAGTTGAACAGTTCTGGCTCTGCTCGTTTCTTTTCTATCTTTTGGCGCTTTTTTGGTGGACAAACCACCGCACATGTGCACCGTGACTCGCGACTGGAGACTAGCTCTGCTAGCACACATAGCCTACTGTGTACAGACGGTTTCAAACAGGGGGACGGGACGTGATGCTCCTCTGTGTCTAACGTCTCTCTTCTGTGGCTATTTTAAGGCCGTGCTGCACTCTGTCAGATCAAGGACAGGTCTCCTCTGCTCAGACCCTCCTCTTCTTCATTACTGTCCCTGCATAATTAATAAACACAGGAACGATGAGGTGGAATTAGAAATCGGGCATTGGAGGCTTTGTCACATTCAGTCTTCCAGCAAGTCTTAATTTATGATTTAGCCTAATAATCCTTCCCAGGCGGCAGCCCCCCCCCCCCCCCCCATCTACACGGCCGTATCAGAGGGCAACAGCTGGGTACCAACGTGGAGCCAAAACCAAGAGGGATGATGCTCATTTGGCCTGCATTCAAATTAGAATTTTTTTTTTCAATTTAATTTCAAACCTTTATTTAAACTCGAAAGGCAAAAGAGGTCTCCCTTCATTTACAGTCACGTCGAGTGTACGTACATACGGAGTAAAGCAAAGAAATATATAAAAAGGCATATAAAATCATAACGATCAATTAAAACATGTACAACTTGATTGACGAAGGTTGGAGATCAAAGGTTTTTTAAACTCTGCAACAAATAGATTTTCTAAATGTTACCGTTAACTGAGAAAGAGACGTCTCGGCTCTGATACAGTAAGTTATTTAGTAACAATGGACATCATCATAAGAATTCATTATTCCACATTTTATTTAGCTTGAGTAATTTGACCCACTGAAATCACACAAACGGTAAATGGTGCATTTATATATCTCTTTTATCCAAAGCGCTTTACAATTTGTTCCTCACATTTTACATTCACACACTGGGCTTCACTCATCGGGAGCAATTAGGGGTTAAGTGTCTTGCTCAAGGGCACTTCGACACGCTGCCCGGGAGGCCTATTCTTTAATCCCAGCCGAAGAGTGCTTTCGCGTTTTCCCTGATTGGCCGCGACACGCCCCGCGGCAGAGCGGCGGAGCGGCAGAGTGGCGGCATTATGCAGCCGTAATCCCCCCTGTTTTGCCATCGACGGTTAGCTCAACTCGTTCGCCGCCTTGCTGTGGAGCCTGCGGTGTGGTTGGTGACAAGTTCGAATCACTTAAATTTTTTTATTTTAATTTTTTTTACGTTTAATTAATTTATCATCTCTTGCTATAAACGTGCATTCTTTCGCCGGTTAAGTTTAGGCATTCTTTCGGAGTTGGTTAAGGTTAGGGTTAAGTTTAGGCATTCTTTCGGAGTTGGTTAAGGTTAGGGTTAAGTTTAGGCATTCTTTCGGAGTTGGTTAAGGTTAGGGTTAAGTTTAGGCATTCTTTCGGAGTTGGTTAAGGTTAGAGTTTGTCGCAGAGTATGGCAATAGAATGCCTGTCTGTCTTTCTTGACGTGGAGGCAGCAGCCTATTTCCGCTCTACCGCTCTGCCGCGCGCCGCGGTCACATGGGCGTCGTGGCCAATCAGAGAAACGCGAAGCACTCTTCGGCTGGGATTAATATAGACGCTGCCCGGGAGGAGCGGGAATCGCACCGGGGGAACCTCTGGAGATTACCAGACGACTGCTCTACCTCCCGAGCCACTGTCAGGATAATAAATAACAATTCAGTACATTTATATCTATTATACCCAAAGCCCAGGTATCGGTATCGGGACTGAAAAAGTCGGCTCGGTGCATCCCTACCTATGTTACCGACTCGCTAAACCCTCAGTCATGGCTGTCGGAATGCAGAGCTACTTAACACCCATCTTAACGTTGGAGCCCCTTCCCCGGTGAGCCGGTAGGACTTGTTAGATATCCTCCTCAGATTCCTTGCAATCTCTAGTTTCATGGTTCCTCCAGTTTGCTCTGAACCAGGAGAAACTGCTTTTTACAACACCTGGAATTCAAGATTGGAGAAGCAAGATTCAACCTTCAAAACATCTTTGGAAAAAGCAAAAGAGGAGTCGTCTTATAATCAGAGTCGTCTTATATTTGGGCCAATAACATTATTTAGACCGATATTGGCTTTTCGGTATTATTAGCCTGTTGTTATCCTGCCCATTTATTAGCTGTCTTTTAGCTGTATTTTAGCTGTAATTCATAACTGTTATGATATTTGTGTTCTTTGTTAACTCGTCATCACTGTAAACGAGGGAAACCTCAGTGCTTTCACGAGTATAAATAAAGGTTTGAATGAATGAATGAAGTATTTTAGCCGCCTGCCGTCTTTTAGCCATCTGTCCTCAGATCAGATTTAGCAGACTGTCCTCAGATCAGTCCGTGTCGAGGTCATGATCTGAAAGTGATCCTTCACTCCTTTAGCTACACGAGCAGACCCAGAGCCACTTACAGGTCTCCATTTGACTTGTTTTCAGTGCGTGATTCCAGCAACAGAGACATTCTACCACTTCAGCAGTGAGCCTCTGACCACAGACTGTTACCCAGAGAGGAGGCACAGTTTACCAGGCAGCATATTTGTGATAAAACCCGCGACCACTTTGGCTGCAGGAGAGAGATCCCTCCTTTCTGCTGCTTCTCTCTGCTGCTGCCTGGATGTGGTGCTTTAAATGGCCCTGTTGTAAAAGTGTCCTTTTCCTGCGTGTTGCATAATTTTTTTTTTACACAATCAGCGGTAAGTTGTCTCAACACTGAAAGACTGTTATATCTACATAGAGCAGTTTCTACAGTTCAGCTGTGGCAAGAACCCTCCCTAATGAAACAGTTCAGCTGACAAGAACCTTCCCTCTTGAAACAGTTCAGCTGACAAGAACCCTCCCTGTTGAAACAGTTCAGCTGACAAGAACCCTCCCTGTTGAAACAGTTCAGCTGACAAGAACCCTCCCTGTTGAAACAGTTCAGCTGACAAGAACCTTCCCTGTTGAAACAGTTCAGCTGACAAGAACCCTCCCTGTTGAAACAGTTCAGCTGACAAGAACCCTCCCTGTTGGAACAGTTCAGCTGTGACAAGAACCCTCCCTGTTGAAACAGTTCAGCTGACAAGAACCCTCCCTAATGAAACAGTTCAGCTGTGACAAGAACCTTCCCTGTTGAAACAGTTCAGCTGACAAGAACCCTCCCTGTTGAAACAGTTCAGCTGACAAGAACCCTCCCTGTTGAAACAGTTCAGCTGACAAGAACCCTCCCTGTTGAAACAGTTCAGCTGTGACAAGAACCCCCCCCCCTCCCCCCCTGTTGAAACAGTTCAGCTGTGATGTAACGTTCAGAATGAATGCTTTTGTTCCCGGACATATGCTAGCCTGGTCTGCTAACGTTAGCCTGGTCTGCTAACGTTAGCCTGGTCTGCTAACCTTAGCCTGGTCTGCTAACGTTAGCCTGGTCTGCTAACGTTAGACTGGTCTGCTAACATTAGCCTGGTCAGCTAACGTTAGCCTGGTCTGCTAACGTTAGCCTGGTCTGCTAACGTTAGCCTGGTCTGCTAACATTAGCCTGGTCTGCTAACGTTAGCCTGGTCTGCTAACGTTAGCCTGGTCTGCTAACGTTAGCCTGGTCAGCTAACGTTAGCCTGGTCTGCTAACGTTAGCCTGGTCTGCTAACGTTAGCCTGGTCTGCTAACGTTAGCCTGGTCTGCTAACGTTAGCCTGGTCTGCTAACGTTAGCCTGGTCAGCTAACGTTAGCTGATAGCAGTGACATCAGCCGGCTCGCTCGCTTGTGTGATTTATGTCATGTTCGCTATTATTAAGTAAAAACAAAGTCACATGTTACCAGTGACTATTGAATAGAGGTTTTGTACGTTTAGTCCATTCCTCCTAATAGCAGTGGGCGGTCAGGCAGCAAGGCATTAGCAGGGTTCGCACAAGGTCATTGGAAGTGCTTAAAGTGCTTGATTTTCGACAAAAAAAAAGTCCATGTCTGGAATTCCTTGAAACCATCACATTTATTTAACAAGGTGCTTAAAAAGTCCTTGGAATTCAAATCAACCATTCACATTTGAAAGTTTTGTTCATCCATGATAAAACAATTTCTGAATCAAGAAATTGAACTAACTAAACTAATTGTGGGAAATTGTTTTTAAGCCATACATATTGGATAATTATTTTTTTATATAAAAGATAACAGCATTTAAAAGTGAATTGTATCCTTTTAAATGCCCTTTTAAAATGAAAAATAGTGCTTGGGAAAAGTACTTGAAAGTCATTGAATTTCATTTTGCCATGTCTGTGGGAACCCTGCATACTGCCTGCTGCTGGTCCCGGCTCTGAGAGTCTGCAGTTCACCAGACGGCTGGAACAGTCCTGCTCTGAGAGTCTGCAGTTCACCAGACGGCTGGAACCGTCCTGCTCTGAGAGTCTGCAGTTCACCAGACGGCTGGAACAGTCCTGCTCTGAGAGTCTGCAGTTCACCAGACGGCTGGAACCGTCCTGCTCTGAGAGTCTGCAGTTCACCAGACGGCTGGAACAGTCCTGCTCTGAGAGTCAGTTCACCAGACGGCTGGAACCGTCCTGCTCTGAGAGTCAGTTCACCAGACGGCTGGAACAGTTCACCAGACGGCTGGAACCGTCCTGCTCTGAGAGTCAGTTCACCAGACGGCTGGAACCGTCCTGCTCTGAGAGTCAGTTCACCAGACGGCTGGAACCGTCCTGCTCTGAGAGTCAGTTCACCAGACGGCTGGAACCGTCCGCGGCTGGGTCTCTCTCTGATCATCCTGTGGGTTCTGCTGCTGACACACAGTCCACTGTGTTCCTCCTGGATGGAGGGAGGGAGGCTCCCTGGTGCTCCGGGCCTCCAGGTCCTCACTCTGCCCTGGTCCACTGTGTTCCTCCTGGATGGAGGGAGGGAGGCTCCCTGGTGCTCCGGGCCTCCAGGTCCTCACTCTGCCCTGGTCCACTGTGTTCCTCCTGGATGGAGGGAGGGAGGCTCCCTGGTGCTCCGGGCCGTCCTCACTCTGCCCTGTGTTCCTCCTGGATGGAGGGAGGGAGGCTCCCTGGTGCTCCGGGCCTCCAGGTCCTCACTCTGCCCTGGTCCACTGTGTTCCTCCTGGATGGAGGGAGGGAGGCTCCCTGGTGCTCCGGGCCTCCAGGTCCTCACTCTGCCCTGGAGCGCTCTGGGGTTCACCAGCATCTATCATTCTGCCAAATCACACGTCTCTGATCGTGTACCGTGTCAACAGACAGACCGACCGACCGACCGACGTACACAAGTCGTTTGGTTCAGTGTTGTAGTGCTCGAGTTCAGGACTCGTGACTCGTGACTTGGACTCGAGCACTGACTGCATTCGGAAGGCGCAGACTCGGGCTCGGGGAAAAAGAAAAGGCCCTAATCATTTGGCATAATATATCGATGGCTAGTGCATTTGTTTGGCTGCTGTGTCACAAAGTAAATAAACTCCCTTTGACCGCTGTGTCATTTATGTTTAATGTAGACCTTGTTTTATTTTGGATCAGTCCCGTGGGCTCTTGAGACTGATGTACCCCCCCCTGGCACAGGGCTCTGAGACTGATGTACCCCCTTGGCACAGAAGAGTTCTCCTCACACAGGGACGGAGCCTGCTGCTAGTGTAGCATCACAGGAGGACAATGACTCATCACTGACCCTCTTCACTGACCCCAACGTCCCGTTAAGATGTCTCTACGCTTTCCTCTTTTTTTCCCAAACGTGATGAATTGTCTCCAGCAGTGGCATTTCCAGCTGTATGAGGTACAGCAGAGGATAAGGTCATCATCGCTGCAGGGCTGTGGACGTTTCAACCACGAGGAGTCATTTATGTTGCTTGGTAACCCAGTGATTTACTTGTAAGGCACGTTTGAAAACATTCAAGTGACTGATTAGGTAGTAGGTACTGATGGCTGCTAGTTTGTTGATACCTTTCTAGTGACTGATTAGGTGCTGATGGCTGCTAGTTTGTTGATACCTTTCTAGTGACTGATTAGGTACTGATGGCTGCTAGTTTGTTGATACCTTTCTAGTGACTGATTAGGTACTGATGGCTGCTAGTTTGTTGATACCTTTCTAGTGACTGATTAGGTACTGATGGCTGCTAGTTTGTTGATACCTTTCTAGTGACTGATTAGGTACTGATGGCTGCTAGTTTGTTGATACCTTTCTAGTGACTGATTAGGTACTGATGGCTGCTAGTTTGTTGATACCTTTCTAGTGACTGATTAGGTGCTGATGGCTGCTAGTTTGTTGAGAACTTTCTAGTGACTTATTAGGTACTGATGGCTGCTAGTTTGTTGAGAACTTTCTAGTGACTGATTAGGTACTGATGGCTGCTAGTTTGTTGATAACTTTCTAGTGACTGATTAGGTACTGATGGCTGCTAGTTTGTTGATAACTTTCTAGTGACTGATTAGGTGCTGATGGCTGCTAGTTTGTTGATAACTTTCTAGTGACTGATTAGGTACTGATGGCTGCTAGTTTGTTGATAACTTTCTAGTGACTGATTAGGTACTGATGGCTGCTAGTTTGTTGATAACTTTCTAGTGACTGATTAGGTACTGATGGCTGCTAGTTTGTTGATAACTTTCTAGTGACTGATTAGGTACTGATGGCTGCTAGTTTGTTAACTTTCTAGTGACTGTATAGGTACTGATGGCTGCTAGTTTGTTGATAACTTTCTAGTCATTGATTAGGTACTGATGGCTGCTAGTTTGTTGAGAACTCTGTAGACAGTGTTGAACTTGACCGTTTCATTCTCCGCTGAGCAGCCGCTTTGATCCAGGCGCTGAAAAGCAGTCGGGGGAGAGAGGCTCAACATTCTGGCCCCGCGTCTGTCCCTCCCTACAGGTTTTTGCTTCACATTTTCAACCCCATTTTTTTGTGGTGGTCGCCGTCTGCATTCAGCAGCCGCTCCCTGTGGAGGAGGATGACATTTGGACGAGAGTTCCACGGGGCCGCGGCTCGTTGTGTTTCGTTGGCATAAGCGACACATTCATGTTGGCATATGGACAGGAGTCATTCAATTAATTTTAATCAGGATATCGGGACGAGGCTGGGAAACCGGAGGGGATTTGTTTTAATGAGCTCTTCAGAGTCCTCCCCCCCCCCCGCCCCCCAGCCCCGACGTGACCGAGTCACAGATGAACCACAACTTTGAAATAAAAGTTCTGTATAATACGACCATTCTGGTTGCACTTTCATTTTATTTACATTTAGTCATTTAGCTTTTATCCAAAGCGACTCACAGGTTCTGTACCACAAGTCAGCAGGAAGGAAGGGTACAACTCCTTCAGCTGAGCAACAATGTTGTTCATCAAACAGTGTTGAAAGTTGGGTGCTGCAGTGTTGAGTGCAGAGTAGTATATAGACATATTAGTACAGTAGGTAGTGATATAGACAAGGACGATGAATTAGTGGAAGAGTGCATGATGGTAGAAGCCCTGTACAACCAGGTCATCAGGACCTCTTTACATCTAGTGCTTACCCAGAACGTGCTTGATTGAAAAAAAAAAAATACTAATCAATTATGTATTTGAATAATGTGGTGCTCATACCCGCCCCATACACCTGTTTTATCTGTATTACAAAAGGATTTGCACTACATCCATACCTCGTTTTTGCATTTAGCATTAAAAAAAGGTTTGCATTTTTACTTCATTGTCCTTCAGGTTGTGCTTCAGTTTGTATCTTGTATATTTGTCTAGTTTCTTTGGACTTATATTCTTCTTTTGACTTTTGACTTATGAAGAGCATTCTCCGGAGGCTCATACAGAACCCAGCACTTCACTGTAATAATGTACCTGTACTTTATAACGTGACAAA
>NW_028170440.1:0-1000 GCF_963971535.1 Notolepis coatsorum
CTCCTCGCTGAACATACTCCTGTCCCCCCCTCACCCCCATAATGAGTTCCCAGATGGTGCCAAACATCCTGCCGGGAATCGGGGGGGGGGGGGGGAGAAACCAACAACTTCTCCTCCCGTTTTGATCTCTCGCTAAAGACAATGCCAGGTGTTGTTCGTCCTCAACAAAGAGTGATTTGGGAGGAGGGCGAAGCGCGGCACAGGGAGGGAACTCTCTCTCTCTCTCTCTCTCTCTCTCTCTCTCTCTCTCTCTCTCTCTCTCTCTCTCTCTCTCTCTCTCTCTCTCTCTCTCTCTCTCTCTCTCTCTCTCTC
Source organism: Notolepis coatsorum (assembly GCF_963971535.1). Taxonomy (NCBI): domain Eukaryota; kingdom Metazoa; phylum Chordata; class Actinopteri; order Aulopiformes; family Paralepididae; genus Notolepis; species Notolepis coatsorum. Next base: position 313 of record NW_028170440.1, read on the forward strand.
TCTCTCTCTCTCTCTCTCTCTCTCTCTCTCTTCATGTCCAAGCGAAGCCCCCTGGATCAGGGCCGCGCTGGAGTGGAGTAGGGGCTCATCTCATCCAGGAAGTACTCAGCAATCATAATAACGTCCTGAGAGGCTGGCCAGAGCAGGGGTAATTAAAAAAGCCTTTTCTGTCTCACTCCGAGAGAAAAGGGGAGAAACGAGAGAAAAGGGGGAGAAAGGGGTACGAGGAGGAGGAGGAGAGGTGGGTGACGGGAGGAGGATGGGGGGGTGGGGGGCTCGATTCAGACAGGAAATTCCAGCCGAAAAAGTTGGCTGGGATCCTAACTACACAGCAACACTGTGCCAACTGGTACATACATACATACATACATACATACATACATACATACATACAAACATACATACATACACACACACACACACACACACACACACACACACACACACACACACACACACACACACACACACACACACACACACACACACACACACACACACACACACACACACACACACACACACACACACACACACACACACACGTACGTACGTACGTACGTACATACATACATACATACATACATACATACATACATACATACATACATACATACATACATACATACATACATACATACATACATACATACATACATACATACATACATACATACATACATACATA
>NW_028170439.1:0-1000 GCF_963971535.1 Notolepis coatsorum
GGCCGAGGTATGTGCAGAATTAGATAGGACAGCACTGTAGGCTACTCTAATTTATCACGGTGTATCTGCCCTTGTCTGAGGCGGACCTGGAGCCAATAACAATGGTGCTCTGGGAAGGGTGCGTTTCGCCACGGTTCCTTCTGTGTGTGTGTGTGTGTGTGTGTGTGTGTGTGTGTGTGTGTGTGTGTGTGTGTGTGTGTGTGTGTGTTGTGTGTGTGTGTGTGTGTGTGTGTGTGTGTGTGTGTGTGTGTGTGTGTGTGTGTGTGTGTGTGTGTGTGTGTGTGTGTGTGTGGATTGAATATGATGATGGAGTAGGGATGTAGGACTGTAGAGATGTAGGACTGTAGGGATGTAGGACTGTAGAGATGTAGGATGTAAAAATGTAGGACTGTAGAGATGTAGGACTGGAGGGATGTAGGAATGTAGGAATGTAGGAATGTAGGAATGTAGGACTGTAGGGATGTAGGGATGTAGGACTGTAGGACTGTAGGACTGTAGGGATGTAGGGATGTAGGACTGTAGGGATGTAGGACTGTAGGGATGTAGGGATGTAGGACTGTAGGGATGTAGGACTGTAGGGATGTAGGGATGTAGGACTGTAGGACTGTAGGACTGTAGGGATGTAGGACTGTAGGGATGTAGGGGATGTAGGGATGTAGGGATGTAGGACTGTAGGACTGTAGGATGTAGGGGACTGTAGGGATGTAGGGATGTAGGACTGTAGGGATGTAGGACTGTAGGACTGTAGGGATGTAGGGATGTAGGACTGTAGGACTGTAGGGATGTAGGGATGTAGGACTGTAGGGATGTAGGACTGTAGGGATGTAGGGATGTAGGACTGTAGGACTGTAGGGATGTAGGACTGTAGGGATGTAGGACTGTAGGGATGTAGGACTGTAGGACTGTAGGGATGTAGGACTGTAGGGATGTAGGACTGTAGGGATGTAGGGATGTATGACTGTAGGGATGTAGGACTGTATGACTGTAGGGATGTAGGACT
>NW_028170438.1:0-14895 GCF_963971535.1 Notolepis coatsorum
AACTTTATTAACAGAATGGGTACAATACAGTACGGGTCAATACACACAATTGTTCAGGGGATGCAGACCAGAGAAAGACATTTATGACATACAAGATATACAAATATACAGTACTGTTTAAGAGACAGATTCTTAACCTGTTAAGCTGTAGCAATATTTTCAGAAATCTCGCCTAAAGGTACATGCCTAAGTAAATGGAAGATTGCTCCACTTCTACAAGGCCAATTTGCATGTTCTTGGTATCTAGGAACATCTAGGGACCTGGGGGTATGTATACCCAGTGTCAGAAATATTGTGTCTGTTACTAGGCTTGAGTAAATTATAATGAAAAAAAACGAGAATATAAATTATGATTTATTTTTGCATCTGTGCCGGTGAATAACATCATGTTACAATTGTGAGCAAACCGAGCTCATTCAGCACCTTCTTTAGATCAAGTGTAAAAAAATCTAAGCAAATGAATAAAGGGAAGATGATTAAACAGAAGGATTTGTAGATACAGTAATAAATGATAATCAATTTTTATTATAAATTCATATTTGACCTTGAACTTGACCTTGACCTTATTATGGTCAAATCATACATCTATGGGTAGGGAAAATCTGGATTTAGTCATTTCCTTGCGGTTTTACGATAAGAGATATAATTAGCATTTTTTCGATAAATTCTTATTTTCGGTAAATTGTATAAAACATTGGTAAAAATGAAAATATACACTTTGACTACTGTTTTGATAGGGTTATGGTCTTTACTCTTGGCAATTTCTTTTTTTAAACAACATCCAAGGGCCCACATGTGGGCCCTCATGGGGACCATTCGCGATGCCACTTTGCCGACCTCTAGCGGCTCGGGGTTGCATTTCTTTTAATACAATATATAGATAGAATTAAAGCCCTATTTGTTGCCTGTCGATTGCCCTTTCAGGTGACAAAATCCGTCCAGGGGTTCTAGAGTTACATGCCGATATGTGAGGCATGCGCCAAAGTACGCAAAAGTACACATTACCACCCCCAGACTCCCGGGGGTCTAGCTCCATCAATCATTTGGCGATCTCGAAAACCGTTGGACAGGGTTGTAGCCAATGAGTGTGGCTTTCCAATGATACCCCATGATATGATAATAAGGGATCTAATACGGTCTCTATTTATTGATTTATGATAAAGAAAAGCAGGGTCCCCCAATTGGGGGACCTTACGGCTTAACAGGTTTTAAAGAGAATATATACATTTGAGGGGGAAGAAACTCATAACCTCCCCTATCACCTCCTCCATCACCTCCTCCATCACCTCCTCCATCACCTCCTCCATAACCTCCCCTATCACCTCCTCCATCACTTCCCCTATCACATCCTCTATCACCTCCCCTATCACCTCCTCCATCACCTCCTCCTCCACCACCTCCTTCACCACCTCCTCGATCACATCCTCCATCACCTCCTCCATCACCTCCTCCATCACCTCCCCCATCACCTCCCCTATCACCTCCTCCACCATCACCTACCCTATCACCTCCTCCATCACCTACCCTATCACCTCCTCCATCACCTCCCCCATCACCTCCCCTATCACCTCCTCCATCACCTCCTCCACCACCTCCTCCATCACCTCCCCTATCACCTCCTCCATCACCTCCTCCATCACCTCCTCCATCACCTCCCCTATCACCTCCCCTATCACCTCCTCCACCACCTCCTCCACCTCCTCCATCATCTCCTCCATCACCTCCTCCACCACCTCCTCCACCACCTCCTCCACCACCTCCTCCATCACCTCCTCCACCACCTCCTCCATCACATCCTCCATCACCTCCTCCACTTCCTGCACCACCTCCTTCACCATCCGCCCGGCCGATCAGCCACTCTTTCACCCACAAGTCCTTCTGACCAGACTGAGCGCTCAGACATCTCTCCAGCAGCGTCACGCTTATACCCGCCGCACTGTTGCCATGGCAACTGTGCCCACACACACACACACACACACACACACACACACACACACACACACACACACACACACACACACACACACACACACACACACACACACACACACACACACACACACACACACACACACACACACACACACACACACGCACACACATCCAGTTGGTGGAAGAGGTTAGATGGGGATACTCTGGGGAGAGAGGCGGGTGAAACTATTGCTTGTCAACTCACTCGCTCCAGAAAGAGACCCAGGCTGCAGCGGAGCCGAGCGGAGGCCGGTCAGGATCAATAGCACCGTTCAAATCTCCTCCAAAAATAGGAAGATGAGAGTTTTTTAGGAAAGGAAGATTACTGAGTAATGCGTGAGAAAAACTGACATAGTCGAAATTGCTGGCATACACATTGGTCTTTGGTACAAGAGGTCCACTACGACAATATACCGGCCATTTTTATCAGCAACGATCTTGGTGGGGGAGAATTGAACTTTTTTCCCAATAAGAACTGCCACACCTCTGGCCTTTGAATTGAAGTCAGAGTGGAAGACCTGATTAAACTGAGGACCGTGTAACCTGTGATGATCTTTGTTCCTTAGGTGTGTCTCCTGTAGAAAAACGATGTCAGCGTTTAATCCCGTGTAAAAACTTTAGATCTCTTGATTGGATTACCCATACCTTTAATATTCCAAGTCAGAAACCTAACAGATGCACCTGTACCCAGGGCCGGACTGGGGAAATAATTCATACCGGGAGATATAGCGCGAAATATAGCCCCAATCAGGCCACTTTTTAAGCGGGGGGTCTGGGGGTCCCCCACCAGGACATTTTTTGTTACAAAGACTTAATTTCCTGCATTCTGGTGAATTTTAGTGCATGTGAATCACAAACTAATGAGCCAACAATTGCTTAGTACAATGTACTGTTATGAACCTCAAATAAAACTGTTGTGGCACTAGCAATGCTACTCTCTCCACCTTCAAAAAGAAAAAAGCAAGAGCACAACATATTTTTCTATTTACTATTATAATACAGTTAACCACTCTCTCCACCTATTCAAACAGAGCAAGAGCACAATACCATATTCACTTTACTTTTGTATGGCAGTGAATGCTGGACCTTGAAGCCCACCCTGCAGAAGTCCTTGGATGGGTGCTACACCAGAATGATGCGTGTGGTGCTCAACATCAACAGGGATGAGCATGTCACTAATGCAAACTTGTATGGGGGGGTGCTAAAGGTGAGCGATAAAGTGGCAGTCAGGAGAATGAGGCTGGCAGGTCACTGCCAGAGACACCATGAGATGCCAACCAGCAAACTTGTGCTGTGGGAACCAACACACGGGCATCGATCACGAAGACGTCCCACGTTAACCTACGTGGACGTACTCAGGAGAGATGCGGGAGCAGAAAGCACCGGCGAGCTAGCCAGATGCATGGAGGATCGGGATGACTGGAAGCACCGATGGAGGGCCCGTCCGAGGACGACCTAGATACTGATACAGTTAAAATAGCCCTTTACACAAACATTAAATAACAGACCTTTCATTACAATACTATAATAACAGTAGCCACTGCCAGAATAGTGACACATGTATCGCGTGTGGTGAGCACACGCATGCATGCACAACGAAGACAGAAGATTGCGTTGTCTCAATAATTTTAACTATAAATGAGTTTAAAGTATGAGCTCACTGACTGAAATTTCCAACAAAAAGCATCAATTGTCAAATAATATTGATCACATTAACTAGACTAGATGTTTTTGAGGAAATTAGAAAGGGAACAACTTAACCCTTGTGTCTGATCAGATTCTTATTTTCTTTGATAACTTTGCAGTGATTATGTTTGTAGCCAATGTGGCAAAGGTGTGTAATCTTTGAATTATCTTGGAATTATTTTGACTTTCTCTTTCATAAATTGTTTATTCAACTTCAGCCCCAATCATAACCACCACATATTGTTTTTTGTAATGTCAGATTTAACAACTCCTTTCAGAAAAGTGGGAGTGTGCCATCTGCCATTCCATTCGCCGCCTCCGCTGTCAATCAGTTGTATCGCCTGGTCTCGCCTCCACCAATCACAAGCGGCAGCACGGCTCCATTGTGTGTGTGATCCGCGTGAGGGAGAGAGAGTCAGATAGTTCTCCAACTCTGTCGCAGACAGTGAAATCCTGGTTGTTCCCCACCCACCTAGGTTATCTAACTATCGCGCCGCGCCGCCGCCACAACTAGAAACAATGGCCCGGCAAAAAAAAAAATATATATATATAAAAAAAAATATATAACATTTTTTTTTATATAATTTTTTTAAAATTTTTATCTGTGCAGGCCAGGCCACCGGGAAAACTCCCCGTGCTCCTGATGGCCAGTCCGGGCCTGTCTGTACCTGAAGAGCTATGACCTGTGTTAAGACCTGCCATCACCCAATATCAGACAGTGATAGAACATATCTTGCAGATCCGACCCCAGCCACATACATACATACATACATACATACATACATACATACATACATACATACATACATACATACATACATACATACATACATACATACATACATACATACACAATCACATACATTCCCCCGTCCCACCCCTAACCATAGTTCACTAACCACCCCCCACACCGAGGACTAGATCCACAAAGAATGGATTGCACAGAGCAAGTTGCACCCTTACTTACAATTCATTATGAATTGAAAATGGGGGACCCTGATGTAAACAAGACAAAACTCTTTCTCTGGTCTGCATCCCCTTAACAATTGTGTGTATTGAGCCGTACTGTATTGTACCCATTCTGCAATCTGTTAATAACATTTTCATTCAATCAATCAATCTGCACTGTGATTGATTGAATGAAAATTTACATTGCTAACTACCGGCCAATCAGTATTCTCCCGGTCATATCTAAAGTAGCTGAGAAGTGTGTAGTAAAGCTATTGAATGAACATCTAAATAAAAGCTGTACCCTCTTGCACCCCATGCATTTCGGGTTCCGCGCCCATCATTCAACAGAATCAGCTAACTGTATGTTCTTAGAAAAAGTAAAATACTCACTGGACACACATTTCTGTGTTGGTGCCGTCTTCATTGATCTGAAGCGGGCATTTGATATTGTCAACCACCAGGTTCTATTGTCCAAACTTAGACATTTTAATTTCTCTGAAAGAGCTCTCTTGTGGATGAAATCATATCTATCCAGTAGAAAGCAATGTGTTTGTGTTGATGATGTCAAATCTCCCTACCTTGACTGTTATACAGGCCTTCCACAGGGTTCAAGTCTTGGGCCAATACTGTTCTCATTATTTATCAATGACCTACCTGATGCATGCCAAAACACCAATGTCCAAATGTATGCTGACGACTGTGTAATCTTTACATCTGCAAAATCAATACAAGATGCCCTGCAACTCTGACATCTGCAATGACCCATGTTCAAGACTGGCTAACAAAATCATGTCTTTCACTTAACACCAAGAAAACAGTGTGCAACATGTGAGAAGACCGGAGAAGGGGGGGGGATGTTGAGAGGGGTGGAGGAGATGATTGTGGATGGGCGGAGGCCGAGAGGGAGACCGAAGCAGACGTGGAGGGGATGTGTGGAGAATTATATGAGGGATCTGGAGATACATGAAGACATGGCACAAAACCGTGCCCAGTGGCGTGGAGTCATCGCCCGTCCAACCTCACTGTAGTGGGAAAATAGGGACGTAAAACGAAGAAGAAGATGATGATGATGAAGGTTTGAGCTTCTTTGGGTGACAGGAATACCTCATCTTCACCGTTGTAGGATATGCGCAGGCGAGCCGGGGGAAGTAGACCATATCTCAAACCCTCCATCCCCCGAAGTGGGCGTTTGACGTCATTAAAAGCTGCAGGGCCTGAGCTACCTTGGACGTGTAGTCTGGGAAGACGAAGAAAGACTTGTCCTTGTAGGTCATCTTGCCACTTTCTCTTGCCCGTCGCTGGATGTCAATGCAGTCTGTGAGGTAGTGTAGGCGGGCTATTATAACTCACGGCCGCTCACAGAGTGCTTTGTCGAGTGCGTAAAAGTGCGGGGCTTGCAGGCCAGGCTTTGGCGATCGTAATTTAACGCTTTTGTTTGACATTATAACCCCTCTTCAAGGTTGAAAACATAATAACTTGCTTCAGGTATTAATAAAAAGTATTTTAAAAGTTAAAGAGTCTGCAGAACGTCCTACTCCATGATTAGCTAAACCGGAAGATTTAAGTTGAACTAAATACGTCAATAACTTTAGCGTATTCAGCGAGGACCTGTCCGGGTCTCATCACACCGGCATCATTGTCAAGACAGCGACACAACAGCTCTTCTTCTTCCAGAGGCCAAGGCAGGGGTGTAAAAAGTACCCAGAAATTATACTTAAGTGAAAGTATGGGTACCATCTCAAAATCATACTCAAGTAAAAGTCAGAGTATCTGGCTAACAACACACTTGAGTAAAAGTAAAAAAAGTTTCTACTTTTAAATGTACTTAAGTACTAAAAAGTCAAAGTAAAAACTTTTTTTCTGAGTGTATTCTTCTGATAGCAGGTGTTTAATCAAAGATCCACTCTTTCTAGTCTTGCACAAGGACCAATCAGAAGGGGTATGGGCGGGTTCATTTTCCATCGATGGGGATTTGATTGGCTGTTTTTAAATAAAGTGCAGCCGCAGGATTAATAACATTAACGTTAGTTCGGCCAGAGAAACAAATAGGCCTATACTAATTAAAATGGTTGGACCTGCGAGATTTGTACTTTGTACTTTGTAGGTCTGCATTTGAAATGTAAGGAGTAAAAAGTATGTTTTTTTTCTCTGAAATGTAATTGAGTAAAAGTACAAGTATACAAACCTAATAAATAATACTTGAGTAAAGTATAAATCCCCAAAAACAGTACTTTTTTAAAAATCTTTTATCTTTATCTACCTCATTTTGATATTTTATTTTGATGTTACTACTACTACCTATTGTTACCATTCTTGTATTCATTGATGTTTCTTAATTGTGAGTCTGAGCTCGAAACACAAGAATTTCATTAACTACAATGCCCTCTGTATTGTTGTGTATTTGACTAATAAAGAACTTGAACTAAATGTATTTGGAATGTATACGATCCCTGACCCAAAGTACACAACATCTCCTGTTTTCAACAATGAATTTACACATCGCTTCAACTTACAATCTTTCGATAATGAGATTTAAAAAAAAATATCACAAAATATCTTTAGAAAATCTTAAATAGACGCGTTGATTTTTGCTTCTAATTTGATGTATGAAACTTGTTTTTGTTCTGCAAACACCTGATTGATTGATTGATTGAAAACTTTATTAACAGATTGCAGAATGGGTACAATACAGTACAGCTCAATACACACTTCTGCCCCCTTAGCAAAGGCGTGGAGAGCGAGCGAGCCTGCACTGGAAGAATGCTTCAGTAGACAGCGCTCGTCTCTTCAGAATCTACCGGCAAAACGTTTTTGATTTTTAACTCCTCATCTAAAGTAGTGATCAATGACATCCCCATAGCTAGGGTGTGTTCTACATGATTCCTTGGTTGTTCTGCTTGATGAATCCCTATCATGGAAACCTCATATCACAGCCATAACTACAAAAATGGCCAAGAGTATTGGTATTCTTGGAAAAACACGTCACTTGCTGAGCACCGAGGTTGCCACAATGTTATATTACTCTATGGTTTACCCATTATATCAATTACTGTAATTTAGTTTGGGGTAGTACTCATCAGACCAAACTTGAGCCCATATACCGTCTGCAGAAACGAGCTCTAAAAATAATCAGCTGTGTTCAACGAAGTCATTCTTCTCAGCCTCTATTCCATAAGTTAGGTATACTCAGTGTTTATCAAGTGAATCATCTTCAGACTGGTTTATTTGTGCATAGTTCTTTAAACAGAGCCCTTCCCCCTTTTTTTCATGACATGTTTGCCCACAATCACCAAATTCATAATTACCCCACACGTAGTTCCTGTTTGCTTAGACCACCCTTTTCCCGCACTTCCCAATCTCAGTTTTGTTTGCTCTACCGAGGGTCAAAGTTGTGGAACTCTTTGCCTCCACATATTTTGGAATTTTCTTTTCTGAAATTCAAAAGAGCACTGAAATCTCATCTCCTAGATCACCAATACTTCCCATATGGACTTCCTTTACAAACTGTGGTCTGATGGCTTGTTGTATTTTGTTATTGCATTTTCGTTTTATTATATATTCTTCCTGTCATTAATTGTTTTCTCTACCAGAAATCGTATGGCATGGGTGCCTACTTCGGTGTCTATGTAGACCTGCTTGTGTGTGTTTGTTTGTTTGTTTGGGGGGGGGGGGGGGGGGGGGGGATTTTATATTTTATCTTGATATAATGTAATTTTGCTTCCTGGTGAATGCCACATGCAAGCCCCTTGAGGGTTTTTAGGCAATTCTCCTACACATCCCTTGTGGATTATATTGTATTATATATGTAATTGTTTTTACATGTGTAAATAAACAAACAAACAAACAAACCGTGTCACACAGCTGCTCCACTGAACACTTTGATCGGCGCCGCCCCCCTCGCGCTCCTCGCTGATCTCGCTCTGTGCGGAAGGGGGCTGGTGCTTCAGTAGACAGCGCTCGTCTCTTCAGAATCTACCGGCAAAACGTGTACTGTACGCCCGCTGGAGATATTAACAATAACCTGTGCTTACTAACGTTAGCGTCTCAGCTATTTCTGACCGAATTAGTCAATAATTTTTTTTTTTATATATATTTTTTTAATTGTTTTTTAAACATACACATAAACATAAACATAACAACATAAAATTAGATATACAAGCATTAATTAACAGTACACCTCCAATTTAAATCACCATTTGAATAAATGTATTATACGAGAAATATACCTAATACTTGCTATCTAATACCCTACATACATATGCTCTCGCTCGCTCCCCCCCCCCCGGACCCCCACTTGGATAATCCATCCATTATCATTCGCTCCTTTCCAGGCACTACAATTCATATGCTAGCTTTTATTCTCTCCACCACTTCTAACCACATTGCAATTTTGGATTCACTGACACCTAAAATCCTTGCTGTAGATATTTCTAGATAAATCACATCGAGATATGTAAGAATCCAAACCTTCCTACACATTTTTTCCGGTTGAAACCATCGTGATGCTATCAGCTTTTTAGCCGCTGTGATACCTGATAAAACTAATCTCTTTAGCTGTATAGGGACTGCAAACTCAAAGACATCATTCAACAGCAATACAGAGGGGTGTACAGGTATATCCAGAATTTAAAAAATTGATAATTGCTGGGACACTTCTTTCCAGAATATCTTAACTGGTGGGCAATCCCAGTACATGTGCATAAATGTACCCTCATCCCCATTTGTACACAAGGTGCATCTGGAGTCTTGTTTAAATCCCATTCTGTTCAATCTTATAGGAGTCAGGTATGGCCTATGAATATAGTTAAGATTTATTTGTTGATGGTCCGGGTTACATGACACAAGTCGAACGTTTGCCCAGGCATCTTGCCAATCAAAATTTATTTCCAGGTCTGGTATATCCCTCCTCCAGACTGAGTCTAGGGGGAGGATTTCATACGAGGACGTTAGTAATTGATGATAAAAATCTGATACAAAACCTCTCGATGTCTCTCTTTCATAGAAGAATTTGGTATCTGTGGTGTTCAATTGGTATCCTTAACCTGTTCCACCCCAGGTGAAAATCTGCATAAAATGTATACCTAGGTAAATGGAATATTGCTCCACTTCTACAAGGGCTATTTGCATATTCTTGGTATCTAGGAACATCTATGGACCTCAATGAATGTATTCTCAGTGTCAGAAATATTGTGTCTATTACTAGGCTTGCTTAAATTGTGATGAAACAAAGGAAAATATGAATTATGATTTTTCTTTTCATATTTGACAGTGAATAAAACCATGATAATAATGACCAAACTTAAAAAACTGCCACTGAGCTCATTCAGTACCCTCTTGAGATCATGTGTACAAAAGATCTAAGGAAATTAATAAAGGGAAGATGATCAAACTGAAGGTTCTGTATATACAGTACTGAATTCTCCCATCCGGACCAATGCAATTTGAAATATTATTATAGAATATAGAATATATGCTTATACATTACCTTATTATAGCCAATTCGCACATTTATATATAGATACATATAGTATCTTTCAAATGGCCGAGTTCAATTTGGATATAGTATCACCAGGCGTGCATAATAACAGATACTGATATTTACTGTAATCGACTGTACTATTTTATTTCCCCCACAGTGTAACCATTTTGAAACTAATTTCAGATCTAATTCTTCCTACATGGTAACAATAGTGTGGAGAAACTGACTGCGTTTCAATATTTGTCAAAAACGTTACCTTTTGTAGCTTATTATCGCGAATCATAACAATTATTGATATGATTCATTCAGAACGCTGAACTTTGAACCACCATAGTATGTGACAGGAAGTGTAGAAACTACAATTCCCATGGTTCAACATTTCCATTTCCGGTTCCGGGTCAGAATAGACGATCGCAAATAGAAAACTTAAAATGATATAAGTACACTTTTAACCTATTGCTAAACTATTGCCAACCTAACGTTTTACATTCTACATGCATTTGTGACATAGTAGTGATGTTAATACTTGAAAACGGTTGATTTTAAAATCACTAATTATTTTCATCAGTCATAAAAATATGCCTATATGATAATAAGGTAAAAAAGGGTCGGTACCGACCCCGTCGAGTGGAACAGGGACTCCATGAGCCTTCAAACATACCAATAACTGTGCGTAAAAATTATATGTGGATCTGGTGAGATAATTTATTTTATTTATTTCTTCATATCTACAGAATTAGTCAATCATTTGTATATATAAGGACAGTATCTTATTCACAGGGACTATGTGCAGGTTTCCCACCCTGGACTATGGGGTCTAAAACGTATATAAATATAAAAAATATGCCGTTTTCTGCGTTTTTTTTCCTCATAAAAACGCAGTTATTATCAAACAAACGAGAATATAAGTGGTTAAAATTCGGAAATATTTGTATCTTTTATAGATATCTTGAGGTTAGGCTCTTAGTGTTAATCGTGTGTCAGGATCCGCTCTCCCCCCGCCTGGCTCGATTCCTCCCCTGTTTGCCCAGGCTGGCCACACTATCCCTCCACCTCAGAAGACCTGCCCTGTAGCTCCCTCTAGTGGACTCATTACGTTACTCCCTCTGTTAATCGGTATTCATATGTTTAATCTCCTGATGTCCTTAGTGTTTACCTCAATGTTCAATGTGTTAAATGTATTCCTGTCTGTGTGGTCCACTCTGTTTCCCGGTCTGGTTTAGTGTTGTCATTGTTTGTCTGTCCAGGTGTGTCTTGTTAGTAATTAGTCTCCCTATATATTCTGTCTGTTCCTGTCACTCCCCTGTTGGTCCGTAAATCTTTCTTGTCACATCCGTTGTTATCCTTATCTGCCAGCTTATGCTGTGGTACTTATTATTTTGTTGTAGTTGAAGCCAAGTAAAGCCTTTTTCCAACTACACCCCGTTGTGTCCTGCCTGTCTCTCTTCCTCGTTCCTGTTTTTGCTATTGGGTCCACACCAACAACGAATCCTTACATCGTGAAAAGAAAAATGTTTTAAAAATATAAAAAATTAACAATTGTATGACCTTGAACTTGACGCAACACGTTCCTGCTTACTATTATAACTGTGCTAACTTTTTAAGGAGGCAAGAGGGGGATGCAGACCAGAGAAAGACTTTCGTCTTATTTACATCAGGGTCCCCCATTTTCAATTCATCATAACATTTATGACATACAAGATGTACAAATATACAGTACTGTTTAAGAGACAGAGTTTCTAAAAGAGAATATATACATTTGAGGGGGAATAATGCACTTGGCATAAGAACCTTATGCCATTCTAACTGTGAATGCACTTGGCATGAGGACTACATTGTCTGCCAAGCAACCTGAGCCAAAGAACACTATTTTGGATGTGGAGGAGTTCTCTGAGAAGCGTCTTCTAACACAATACTCCTACACAGTGGTAGTAACATCCAATTAACTGAAGCAAACAGATGGCTCACAAGGACCTGAGTGCGTGTGAATGATAATGCTGCATCTTCAAGGCTATTTCTCGTCTATAGGGATTACCCACAAGCTTGGAGAAAGCAACTGACTATTGCCACTTGATGCAAAATAATATATATATATATATATATATATACATATATTATAGCAATATTTTTACAGGCTTCCAAGTCATTGACAAATCTCTTAGCTCACTCTTAGCACACCTTTTAGCTTTTCCCCGCCTTTTTCCGCCCCATCTGTTATGAAACCTAAAAGTCTTGCGTCACAATAAAAGAAAAAAGCCTCCACACACTCAATTGTCAACCAATCAAACTGTGTAAAATACGTATAACAAACCCTCGTCGGAAGAGGAGGAGAAGTCGACTGTAACCGTACATCACCGGATGAACACGCCACAATGACAAAGCCGCGAAGTCAGCGTCCCTATAGTATATCGCGTCTCCCGGTCTCCCACCTCGTCTCCCGGTCTCCCACCTCGTCTCCCGGTCTCCCACTCTGGGGAGCAGCGTGGAGGAGGAGGCTCGGAGACAGAGGAGGGCGTCCATTGAGACTGACCTTAGCATGGGCAGAGCCTGACGTCCCGGTGTTCTCGCTCATGCTCCGGTCGTCCTCAGAGAGGTCAGAGAGAGGTCAGCCTCCCACCCCCCTCCTCCTCCTCCCAGGCTGTGAGCTGCTGCAGCCACCAGTTACAACCCTCAGAGAGGTCAGAGGTCAGCCACTCACTGCTTCTGATCTCTGTATATACGTGGTGAATAGCACCCGTGAGCCCACTAGCCTGTAGGAGAGCACTGCTGTCAGTCTCTCTCTCTGTGTGTGTGTGTGTTAGAAAGTGAGTTTAGTAGGAGAAAATACAATTTTAAACATCAGTTTGCACGTACCACACTTAAACAGATGTGTCCTTCAGTTATTGGTGTAAAGTTATGGAATTCTCTCCATAGCGAGCTTAAGGGATGTAACAGTGTTTATCAATTCAAAAAAATTTATAAAAAAAAAATATTTAGTCAGTATGAAAATCAAAATGTGATCTGAATAGTGAGATTTTTTTTTCTTTTTTTTTCTTTTTTTTCTTCTTTATTCTTGATCATTATTATTATTATTTAAATGTTTCTTGTTTAACTATGGATTGTGTTTCTTTTATAATGGTATAAATGATTATTTGTGTAAATAAGGTTATACGCCGACCATTAAGAAAATACATGTTAGTTTAGGAATAAGGGGCAGGTAACTATAAGATTTATTCTTCTTCCTGCTCCTTTTGTCCATGGAATGGCTATTTATGATTTTTTTTAATGAAGAAACTATGATTGCATTATTCCATGTGGCAAATAAAAACTCTGAACTGAACTGAACTGAACTGTGTAAAGGGCTGAGGAAATGAGTAATATCTAGCAGTGAGAAACATGTCTGCTATGCAGAGAGCCACATAGACCAGTCGCTGCTGACGCCCACTCACCTTACTCACTGTGAAATAGAGACACACACACACACACACACACACACACACACACACACACACACACACACACACACACACACACACACACACACACACACACACACACACACACACACACACACACACACACACACACACACACACACACACACACACACACACACACACACACACACACACACACACACACACACACACACACACACAGGAGAGCTGCAGGAGAGCTCTGAGAGATTTAATTCAGTGATTCGGTATGTACAGTAGCCTCCAGTGAAGGGAATGGTAAATGGCTGCTTTTTTACACAAAGCACTTTACAATTTTTATAGTTACTCACATTCACTCACACATTCACACACCGATGGCGGAGGCGACCATGCAAGGTGCCGACCTGCTCATCGGGAGCAGTTAGGGGTTAAGTGTCTTGCTCAAGGACACATCGACACGCTGCCCGGGAGGAGCGGGAATCGAACCGGGAACCTCCGGATTACCAGGCGGCTGCTCTACCTCCCCTTTAGTTATGACAGAATCAATGAGGGTTCCTGTGGTCCATTCACTGCAAGAACTCTTTAAAACCTGCCACTAGAGAGAGAGAGGACACTGACCACTAAAACCTGCCACTAGAGAGAGGACACTGACCACTAAAACCTGCCACTAGAGAGAGGACACTGACCACTAAAACCTGCCACTAGAGAGAGAGGACACTGACCACTAAAACCTGCCACTAGAGAGGACACTGACCACTAAAACCTGCCACTAGAGAGAGAGGACACTGACCACTAAAACCTGCCACTAGAGAGAGGACACTGACCACTAAAACCTGCCACTAGAGAGAGGACACTGACCACTAAAACCTGCCACTAGAGAGAGAGGACACTGACCACTAAAACCTGCCACTAGAGAGAGGACACTGACCACTAAAACCTGCCACTAGAGAGAGGACACTGACCACTAAAACCTGCCACTAGAGAGAGGACACTGACCACTAAAACCTGCCACTAGAGAGAGAGGACACTGACCACTAAAACCTGCCACTAGAGAGAGGACACTGACCACTAAAATCTGCCACTAGAGAGAGGACACTGACCACTAAAACCTGCCACTAGAGAGAGAGGACACTGACCACTAAAACCTGCCACTAGAGAAAGAGGACACTGACCACTAAAACCTGCCACTAGAGAGAGAGGACACTGACCACTAAAACCTGCCACTAGAGAGAGAGGACACTGACCACTAAAACCTGCCACTAGAGAGAGGACACTGACCACTAAAACCTGCCACTAGAGAGAGAGGACACTGACCACTAAAACCTGCCACTAGAGAGAGGACACTGACCACTAAAACCTGCCACTAGAGAGAGGACACTGACCACTAAAACC
>NW_028170437.1:0-19265 GCF_963971535.1 Notolepis coatsorum
ACTGAAGTGTGTACACAAACTAGAGGGGGGAGAGGGGGGGGGGGGAGTTCGAATCAGATCTCGGTACGGGCAGAACGGAACGAAATAGAAACGATTAGGGTGAGTGAGAAAAGGCCCTTAGTGAACGCTCAGCGTTCATTGCATATATCTCGCTTCAGCATATATACACTGAATAATTTCACAATGTACCTTTAAATGCCAGCATTCATCTGGCCACACCCCCATCCGCTTACCTATATAAGCAGGGGTGGTGCCACACACTCATCTCCTTCCCAACAAATTTCATCACAATGAATGAATGAAAAATCAAGGGCCTGCAGCGTCGTCTAAACGCTGAGCGTTCACTAAGTGTTAACAGAACTTGGTTATAGTCATAACCTAACGTTCTGTTTCACACCTAGCTCACGCTCAGCATTCATTGCATAATAGGAGCTGAGCGGGAGCTAGAAGCTCGACAAATGTACCCTGCTGAGGCCCCCCACAACCATCAGACCAGGGAGGGCCGAGTCCCCCCGACCCACCCTAATGGAGGGCACCCCCCCTATTGGTGGCTTCACGGGAGGGCGACGGACCCGACCGTGCGAAGAGGCACTCAAGCAACTCAACGCACAGGGTGAGCAGACCGTGGCTTGACCCCACGACTACACACACGCACAACCCGCATGCCACCCGGGAACGAACGGAGGAACAACCTCGTTACTGCCCCCAGAATCACGGGGTCAAGGGCAAACCCAACCCCGTGGCAAGGCCGTAGCAGCGGAGCGCGAAGGAAGACCCAGACCCACCAAAAGGACTGGACTCCCTGGAATGGGGGCCCGGAGAAGTCCATGATGCCAGCATCAAGACCCCACCAGGTGGGCACGTAGTGCCGCGCCCCCCACATCGCCAGCGTATTCGGACAAAAGCCCCTCAGCCGAGCGGGCCCTGTCCCCCCAATAGTACACCGCCTGGCACACTGACCCTGCAACAGGCAGTCAGCATGGCCGTAAGCACACAAAAAAGGTTAACCAACGGAAGCAGGCAGCGCACCGGGGAAAAACCAGGCAACAGGCTATTAACCCTAGCCTGGAGACTGCGGACGAGACAGGCGCCAGAGGGGACAGCTGAACACAGCCGCCCCGGCGGAAGGAGCGGAAGCTGGCGGCGTTGCATGACCAAGCCTCCATTTAAAAATCCCCACCCAGAGGGGTTGAGGCAGAGAAGGCTGACACGATTGGCAGACGTCATGAACGTGCAGGGGCACCCTCAACCGGTGAACCCGAGAGTCGACACTGCTCCAACACACCAGGGAATCAACCACCTTGGCGTTACCCAATGCGGTGGTTGTTCCTATAACCCCTCAAGAAAAAACTCCAAAACACACCTGCGGGTATACACCGGCTATACCGCAGTACAAGTGTTTCAGTTTTCAAAAAAGGGTTTAACCCAGGCCTACGGGTCGACGAAACATTACCTCGGACCGGGCCTGGCGATACGGGAAGCACAGGGTCACCAGAGGAGGTCAAAGACCACCCCAACAGGCCCCTCTTCGCCATGCGTGAGAGAGGAGCGAAAAAGAATGGAGAACCAGCCCCTAAGCACACCGTACTTGGTATTCCCAGTCTCCCAACCAAGTACTAACCAGGACCAACCTGTGTAGCGGCCGAGATCCGACGAGATCGAGCGTGTACAGGTTGGCATGGCCGTAAGCCATTACGACAGTGCTGAGTAAAAACGTACCCAACCATGGTCTCCATAGCGCTTAACCCTGTGACACCTGGACCGACCTGGCATTTTTCCCCCTGAAAAAAGCCCAAGTCCCTCAGGGTACCAGAACAGCAGATCTGCATCCACGGCGGACAACGGGTTCAACTGATCCGGACCAGCGTGACCAGAACCAGTCCCGTGCCCTAACCACGCCGACATGCCTACTCCAGGAGAAAGGGCAGATATGCGTGTCGATCTTAACATGAAAAGAAGGCGCCACCCAGACGTTCGGGCGAACCGCGCCTGGTGGCCCACCCCAAGGGCGTGAGACCCCTCTACATATGTTCAGATCCATTCCGTCATCATCCCCCAGACATGAACGAGAATCCGTCGATAACCAACCCAGGTCGTGGGATGTGGTCGTCGGAAGAGGAAAAACCCCCATCTCAGTTGCTTTATAAAAACGCCGTTTTAACCACAAGCAACCAAGGCGTGCCAGTCAGTCGCCTGTTTACAGCGAGCTAGCACTATACGTGCGTCGGGACACACCCCCATCAATGAACAGGCTATTTAGACCTGTCATTGAATCCCCAAGGCGCCCAGGGGAACGACAAGAGGGGTGTGACACTTCCTAACTCCAACACTTTTTGAATAGAAAAGAAGGAAGCATCAACAGTATGTATCCCAGTCTACACAGCCGGGGGTAAAAATCGTTCACATTTTTACATCCCACCACCCTCCCATAGGAAGGAGACGGGGATCCCCAGAGAGACTTCCCACGCGAGCTGTACAGATTGAAAAGAATATATTGCACCTTGAGCCATGTAAAAAATTGGTTTTAGGGCTCTCCGGGGAAGAGGCACTGAACCCATACACACTCAATAATCGAATTGAATCGAATACATATACAATAGAATAGGACACCTTCTAGAGGGTCCACTCACTTTGACAATCTGAGGAGGAAGGCTCTGTACTCTGATGGAGGCTCCCTCACATGGAAGGAGGAGTCCGAACTCACAGAAGGCCCGAATAGGCGCTTGGTGAGGAGGAGCCCTGACCACCCCCCTGAAACAGATCCATCACATGGACCTGAACAGCACACGGAAGTCCTACCAACAGAGACGCGCACGGTGACGTACTCTATGGCGGGGGAATTTCTGCGGTGCACACGCCCAATATTCCAGGCCGTGGTACCAGGAAACTCCCTCCCCCCCCCCCCCCCCCCGTAACGTGCCGAACCGCAACGTGACGGGAACCTTGAAGGACAGGGGGTGTACCCCTGACCGACAGAAACAAGGGGGAGAGGAGAGGTTACCAGTTCACCCCTTTACGACCCCACACCCATGATACGATGTAATGACAAAAAGAGAATATGACACAGTCATAGTCAGCTCTATGAAGCGTTTGACAGCTCCACACAGCGCATGAGCTAACCTGCTATCTGATTTTTACTAAGGAAAAAACACAGAATAGAGAGGGCTCTAAGAGCCCCGGTCCAACATACACATGTGCTTCTGTGGCCAGTCCAACCCAGTTGTAGGTCACATGACACACACAACCCATCATCACCTACAAAAAATGGCAAAAACACTCTACAGAGGAACGCCGTTTTTCATAATGAGAGAATACATAATTCTCGATTAGTATCGGCCACAGGCCTTGCTAAGCACACACGACAGCGACCAAACAATCTTTTCTTTTAGGAAAATAAAGTTTCTCCAGCAGTTTTAGCACAACCTCAGCAATCAAGCTAAGGGTTACATCGCATCCCTACCACACAAAAGACACAATATAGTGCAACAACATGTCTGATAGGAGGATGAAAAAGTCCCCAGGGAACCGGGGGGAAACACAATCCTCTTATTTTACCCTTAATACGGCCAGTTAAAACAGGAAAACCTGTTAATATGTGAACACACTGTTCATTGTCATCACAGGCTGAGAAAAGAACATTCTTTTACTCACTTGTCACTAAGCATAGCTTCATAGGTTAGCTACCTTAGTTGTGAGTACACGGTACATATAAACACACATGATGTTTCTCACACAACAAACAGATCATTTTCACATCTGTAACAACCCGATTTGCACGGAGAAGCTAACTGCCAGTGACAAAGACAGTTCACACATAACTCGCGTCGTATCCTAAATGCATTGCAGCAACACACGTTTTGGGAAAACATCGTCATTCACAAAACATTTAGAAAAGTAAAACCAGAAGACGTGTTATAAGGTCTGGTCAAACCTTGTCCTACCCGGAACGTAGATCAGCGAAGTGCAGTCACAAGACACCGTAGAAACACAGCCGTCCTGTGTTGTTCGATCCGGGCAGCGTCGCCGCTCTACCCGTCGCAACGGTCCCTTTGTTGACGCAAACCTTGCCGTCCTGGCTCAGGGCAGGGTCGACGAACATCCCCTGTCAAAGACGATGTCGTAGTCAAGAGTGTAAAACATGTTATAATCAAAGCACGTTCAACAGAGTAGCATTAAGCTAACGGCCGCTCCAACCGTCGGTCGCTATTACCCCTGCTCGCGAGACGCAGAGCGAACGGCGCACGCGACCAGAGGGGAGCTCACGGCGGCGCGCGAGTAACCGAAGCTACCTCGCGCTGGCCCTGTCCGATAGCAGCAAGCTAACGTTTCCTACTGATCACAACAGCTAGCGTCGCAGCTAACAGCTGACTGGCTAACAGTAAGCTAAGCAGCTATCACCTGAATTTGTACACAATGATATAACACTCACCCAGACAGGCCGTCGTTCTGAAACCCTCCTCACTTTTTAAGAGAAAAGAGAAACAATATGTCAACACAGCTTTACAACAGTGATTTTACCAACACCCGACGGAATCAGCACAATACCAAACTGGCCTGTGTAGCTGACTTGAACATGGATCTTCCGCTAACGAACATCCATGCACATATCTCCTCGTGAAGGAATACTCTCATTTGGATATGAAAGAAGGGGCTACACGGTGACAGAGAGATACCCACTCGTCCAGAAAACACAGGGATCACCAGTGTTAATGGTCGCGGCCCACTAGTTAAAACTACAATGGTCTTCAGACCAAGGTCTTCTGTCGCCTAGGTGGCTGAACAAAGGACCCTAGCCTGGGGCCGGTTTTCATAAACATTGTCAAGTAGCCCCCATAGCACTAACAGACAAGTGAAGCCTGCCAGCAACAGTACTCACCCAACCTGAAACCCACCGCTCCTCACAACAGCGGTGCGTCTTACAGTTCAGCTGTGGCCTGAAAGGTTTCACCCCAACAAACACAGCAAGGAACTGCAGTTGAGAAGCATGCAGCGGCGTGCTCCCAATACGAAAACCAGTGGAGGGTTTTTAGAATGATCACCATCTTCCAGACACTCCAGTGACGAAGACAACATTGCCGTATTTTCTCGAAAATAGTGAGAGAGAAAATAAAGATATGATGTCAACGTATCTCCTTGTTCTTCCTCTCCTTGTAAACAATATTTTTCTCCACGTCAAGTGGGCATATGAGCAACACGTTGCTTGTGATGAAATTTGAGAAGGAGATGAGTGTGTGGCACCACCCCTGCTTATATAGGTAAGCGGATGGGGGTGTGGCCAGATGAATGCTGGCATTTAAAGGTACATTGTGAAATTATTCAGTGTATATATGCTGAAGCGAGATATATGCAATGAACGCTGAGCGTGAGCTAGGTGTGAAACAGAACTTGGATTATACCATGATATTTACTATCTGTGTCATGGTTTAACTTGGATTATACCATGCTATTTACCATCTGGCATGGTTTAACTTGTATTATACCATGCTATTTACCATCTGTCATGGTTTAACTTGTATTATACCATGTTATTACCATCTGTGTCATGGTTTAACTAGGATTATACCATGATATTCAAGTTCAAGTTCTTTAATAGTTGTCATACAGAAGTACAGAATACTTTCATACAAAATGCTTCTTACTGTTACGCTCCAGAGACTGTGCTAGACAAGATAGTATCAAATAACATAATAACATAATATAGCATGAATTTAGAAGAAGAAAATGAGGTCACAGTGTTCGGTATAGACATATGTACAATGTTCTGAGTTACCATATAATATACAATACACAATACTATGCAGTGTACTAATGTACAGTACTATCTAGTGCAAAGCAGAAATGGGATGAGGTACAATTTTAGGTACAATTTACAGTAAGGTGTACGAGTTGTAGTGCAATCCTTCATCCATAAATATAAAGTGTGGGGAGTGGGTGCTACAGTGTGTTTGTTTAAAGTGGGTGTGTGCTATAAAGTGTGTGGAGTGGGTGCTACAGTGTGTTTGTTTAAAGTGAGTGTGTGCGTGTGGATGTGTGTGCTATGTGTGTTTGGTGGTTGTTGTTGTGTAGTGTTCATTCATTGTTCGTTTAGCAGCCTGATGGCCTGGGGATAGAAGCTACTTCTGAGTCTTTCTGTGCTCGCCTTGAGACTCCTGTATCGCTTGCCTGACGGCAGCAGTTCAAAGAGGCAGTTGTTCGGGTGGCTCGAGTCCTTAATAATTCTCTTAGCCTTCCCCTTGCAACGCTTGTAGTAAATGTTCTGGAGGGTGGGGAGCCCCCCTCCAATTGTGCGTTCGGCTGAACGTGTCACTCTTTGTAGTCTGCTTTGGTCTTTTGCAGTGCTATTCCCAAACCAGGAGGTGATGTTGCCGGTCAAGATGCTCTCTATTGTACATGAGTAGAAGTTCTTAAGGATCTTCTGGCTGACTTGGAACTTCCTTAGGCGCCTGAGGAAGTAGAGGCGTTGTCGTGCCTTCTTCACCACACTGTTAATGTGTGTGGTCCATGTCAAGTCCTCGGATATGTAGGCTCCGAGGTACTTGAAGCTGTTGACTCTCTCAACCGGTGCCCCGTCGATGCTGAGGGGGCTGTAGTCCTTGACCCCCGACCTCCTGAAGTCCACAATCATCTCCTTTGTTTTGCTGACGTTCAGGGAGAGGCTGTTTTCCTGGCACCATCCCGCCAGGACCTTGACCTCTTCCAGGTAGGCCCTCTCGTCGTTGGCAGAGATCAGGCCCACCACCACTGTGTCGTCAGCAAATTTGACGATTGTATTGCTACTCCGCTGAGCCACACAGTCGTGTGTGTACAGGGAGTAGAGGAGGGGACTCAGAACACAGCCCTGGGGGGCCCCTATGTTGAGGGTGATGGATGAGGAGGTGCAGTTGCCTGCTCTCACCACCTGGGGTCTGCCAGTCAGGAAGTCCAAGACCCACTGGCAGAGGTCATAGCCCAAGCCCAGGTCCCTGAGCTTGGCTATGAGTATGGAGGGGACTATGGTATTGAATGCCGAGCTGTAGTCGATGAATAGCATTCTCACATAGTTCCCCTGCCTCTTGTCCAGGTGTGATGCTGCTGTGTGCAGCACATGGGATATGGCGTCCTCCGTGGACCTGTTGGGGCGGTATGCAAATTGCAGGGGGTCCATGTTGATGGGGAGGGAGGAGCAGATGTAGCCCTTTACTAGCTTCTCGAAGCACTTCATGGCTATGGAGGTGAGAGCTACAGGGCGGTAGTCGTTGAGGCAAGCAGGCTTGGATTTTTTGGGTACAGGGATAATAGTGGACTTCTTCAGGCAGGTGGGGATGACAGCCTGTTCTAAGGACAGGTTAAATATGTCAGTGAATACTGGGGCCAGTTGGTCGGCACAGACTTTTAGGACGCGGCCGGGGATGCCGTCTGGACCTGCTGCCTTCCTGATATTCACTTTTTTAAAGGTCCGCCTCACCTCATGCTCTGTTACCCTGAACACTGCGCCTCCATCAGCAGCCGACCCCCCCCCCCCCATTGCCGAGGCTTGTGAGCTGGTGTTGTTATTACCAGCATCAAACCTCGCATAGAAGGTATTGAGGTCATTTGCTAAGGAGATGTCACTGTTCAGTTTGAGGGAGGCGCCTTTGTAGTCTGTCATCGTTTTGAGCCCCTGCCACATAGCTCTAGAGTCAGCTTGTTCAAACTGGAGTTCAATTTTATCCCTGTAGCGTCGTTTGGCCTCTGACACAGTCCTCCTTACATTGTATCGCGCCACCTTGTGGTCATTCATGTTGCCTGCCTCTAGGCCGTCGTTGTATGCTTTGGTGCGCTCTCTCAGAGCTTCACGGACGGATTTGTCTACCCAGGGTTTTTGATTTGGGTAAACTTTCATTTTGGTAGTGGGGATTGTTTCTTTCACCCTAGTACAAACATAGTCCAGCACTGTCTCCGTGTAGGCATTAATGTTATCTGTGTCGCGGAACACATTCCAGTCTGTGTTGTGAAACACTGACCGGATCGTATCCTCTGACGTCACATCCCATTTCTGCACCTCTCGCGAGACTACGGGAGTACTTTTAATTTTCTGTCTGTACTTCGGTGTAAGAAAAATTGATGCGTGATCTGACTTACCGAAGCCACTATCAGAATGAGCCTTGTAGCCACCTTTAAATTGCGTGTAACAGTGATCTAGGATGTTACCGCCTCTGGTGTTGCAAGTCACATGCTGATAGAAGTCGGGCAATACCTTTCTCAGATTGGCGCTATTGAAATCTCCCAGAACTAAAATGGCGGCGTTAACATTCGCCTCTTGGATTCTGTTTACCTCGTCGTGTAGTCTGGAGAGCGCAACCTTGTTGCTGGCTTCAGCTTGCGGTGGAATATACACTCCGACCAGGACGATCGCCGTTAACTCCCTCGGGAGGAAGAAAGGACGACACTTGATGGTTATATATTCCAGTTCTGGGGAGCAGTGGTTGGATAGTTCCTTCACGTTCGTTGGGTCACTCCAATTTTTGTTAAACATGAAGGCATATTACCATCTGTCATGGTTTAACTTGTATTATACCATGCTATTTACCATCTGTCATGGTTTAACTTGTATTATACCATGCTATTTACCACCTGTCATGGTTTAACTTGTATTATACCATGCTATTTACCATCTGTCATGGTTTAACTTGTATTATACCATGCTATTTACCATCTGTCATGGTTTAACTTGGATTATACCATGCTATTACTATCTGTGTCATGATTTAACTTGGATTATACCTAGGGATGCCCCCCGGACCCCGGTTCTAAACGGGAACCGGTACTGAATTAGAAAAAAACGGAGTATTAATAAGCTCCGACGTTATCGGTACTGCTATCGATACTCGAGAAAGTATTATTATTATGAGGGTTTTTTTCCAGGAATTTAAACGTTGCAAACTATCTCTCCTCTCTCTGTCTCTGCACGAGAAGCGAGCCGCAGCAAGCCATTACACACACTTGTCGCGAGCCGCTCACACTCACACATACACAGGTAGGGACTGGAGGTGCCTGTCCGTGGCTAGCTACGTTAGCTACGGAGCTAATAGTCAGTTTCAGTGTTGCTGGATGGTACACTCTAACGTTAACGTTATGCCGAGTTCATACTACACTACACGTATGAACTCGACATAGCGTTAACGTTACTCCGTTTCCATGAAGTGTTTAATTAGCAGCAATCTGTTGTTGAAAATTTAACGTTAACGTGGCTAGCTACGTTAGCTACGGAGCTAATAGAGTGTACCATCCAGCAACAACGTTAACGTTATGCCGACTCGCCGAGTTCATACTACACTACACTTATGAACTCGACATAGCGATAACGTTAATCCGTTTCCATGAAGTGTTTAATTAGCAGCAATCTGTTCTGTTGTTGAACATTTAACGTTAACGTGGCTAGCTACATTAGCTACGGAGCTAATAGAGTGTACCATCCAGCAACACTGAAACTGACTAACGTTAACGTTATGCCGACTCGCCGAGTTCATACTACACTACACGTATGAACTCGACATAGCGATAATGTTACTCCGTTTCCATGAAGTGTTTAATTAGCAACAATCTGTTCCGTTGTTGAAAATTTAACGTTAAGGTAGGTATCCGATGCACTTCCGGCATGGACAGGAAAACGTCGTGAAATCGTTGTAGTCATTTTGTAGTCTTATTAACTAAAAGATTTTAACAAAATAAAAAGCAGCAGCACTATTGCATAACTGAGTCATGTTTGCTATGTATTTCTTTCTTTAGGGGAGTAGGACATTTGTTTCACAGTTTTAGCATGATGTTTTATAGATGGCCAGGTTAAACACAGGTTTTTGTTTTTTAAGAGGGGGGGTTTGATTTGATTGAAGTTTATTTCAAATATGCAACACAACAAACAAATATCAAGTACAGATATAGCCTTAAGCCGTTCAAATAATAATTTATAATTTTTTTTTAAATCTTAATATATTTAAATAATAATCTAAAAGAACCGATAAGAGTATCGATAAAGTACCGAACCGTTAAGCAGTATCGATAAGAGTAGTAGTATCGATAAAATCCTAATGATACCCATCCCTAATTATACCATGATATTACTATCTGTGTCATGGTTTAACTTGGATTATGCCATGCTATTTACTATCTGTGTCATTGTTTAACTTGGATTATACTGTACCATGATATTACTATCTGTGTCATGATTTAACTTGGATTATACCATGATATTACTATCTGTGTCATGGTTTAACTTGGATTATGCCATGCTATTTACCATGTGTCATGGTTTAACTTGGATTATACCTTTTGTGTCATAATTACCTACTTACCATTGCTATGACTATTGATTGATTGATTGAAAAGTTTATTAACAGATTGCAGAATGGGTACAGTACAGTACAGCTCAATACATACAATTGTTAAGGGGATGCAGACCAGAGAAAGACTTTCGTCTTGTTTACATCAGGGTCCCCCATTTTCAATTCATCATACTATACTATAGGTAGGATTACTGTGGGGCCAGTGGAAGTGGTGTAATAATTGATTCTGGACTTTTTCAAAACTCATGCCGTGAGGGAATTACATATTTGAACATCATTACAATAGAAGGGGTAATGTGTCTCTCTCTCTCTCTCTCTCTCTCTCTCTCTCTCTCTCTCTCTCTCTCTCTCTCTCTCTCTCTCTCTCTCTCTCTCTCTCTCTCTCTCTCTCTCTCTCTATCTCTCTCTCTCTCTTCTCTCTTTCTCTATAATGTATACTCTCTCACTCAGATGCGCATTTGGAACAAGTGGTAATCTAGGAGGTATTCTATCAATATTTATTCAAATCCAGACACAAAAGAACAGGGAATGGCAGATTTAACCTGTTAAGGTGTAGCCCTATTTTCAGAAAATCTGCCTAAAAGTACATGCCCAAGTAAATGGAAGATTGCTCCACTTCTACAAGGTCAATTAGCATGTTCTTGGTATCTAGGAACATCTATGGACATTAGGGAATGTATTCCCAGTGTCAGAAATATTGTGTCTGTTGGATCAGTGATGCGTTACATTACTCATTACAATCATTTGTAATACTTTGTAACATGTTACCCCCAACACTGATACACACACAACTCACTTAGATTAACTTCTGGTAATGAAAATTTAAGGAATAATATTGACAACCTCATGGGGGAACTTTGCACAGATGGAGTTCATGAATATTTGATTCATTCCCCTCAGAGAGGATCTTCCGATGTTCCAGCTCTCAAACAAATTACCTCACTCTCCCAAGTCTGTTTGGAGGGAAAACAAGGAGGTGGGTCAAGTGATGCAATGTCTGCGTTGTCATTGGCTGAACACATCACATCAGTCACATCATCTTTAGATGTTGGTTGGATTGGATGAGGTTTTAGGTCCAATTCCATTTGTTTATGCAGTATTGTTTATACTGTCTGAGTTATGTTGTTATCAGTGTCTTGTGTCTTTATTTCCTCAGTAGAACATAAGAAGACACATCTGATTATACTGTGAGCTTTGTGTTTTGGATAATGGTGTTTGAAGGCTAAAACAGTTGACCCCATTGGACTGTATTGGAGATTGGTGAGAGGATGCAGCACAGTGCTAGGTTGATCAATACTAAAGAGATCAGTGGAAGTATGGTCTGTACTAGTCAACATCATACCAGATACTGTTTAAATAGAGCCTGGGTTCAGTACTAGTCAACATCATACCAGATACTGTTTAAATAGAGGCTGGGTTCAGTACCAGTGGCGTCGCGTGGGTAAAATAACAGGGGAAGCCAAAAAAAAGTATTAAAAAAAAATTATTAAGTGTTTTTATTAATTTTTTTTTTTTTTTTTTTTTTTTTTTAAGTCAAGCAGTCACCATGTACACTACAGTATGGCTCGGCGGCCAGTCAAACTTTCTTAACAGATTGCAGAATGGGTACAATACAGTACGGCTCAATACACACAATTGTATAAGGGGATGCAGACCAGAGAAAGACGTTTGTCTTGTTTACATCAGGGTCCCCCATTTTCAATTCATAGTGACATTTATGACATACAAGACATCATGACATCAAATATACAGTACTGTTACCCATAGATCCTGACAGAGTATATACATATGATGGGGAGGGGACTGTACATTAGGAGGGGGTGGGTGGGTGGGAGAGAAATATACATACGGCCGGTGTTGTTTTCGAGGAGGGAGTAGGATTCCGCAGAACACCGGGAGAGAATATGACTGTCTATTAGACAAACGTCGCACGCCGCATCTGTGTGTGAAACCCTAATGGAACGCTGGGTAACTTGGACATTTATATCCGATATATTTTGGACCCACCGCTAGCTTTTAAGCAGTGCTTGATGGTACACATTAACCTGGCTACTACGGAGGAATAAGTGACTGCGTATTCCAGCCCCTGGCTTGCATTGCAGTCATGAAAGGGTCTACAAGCTTGCCTGATAACGTTAGTTAGTCAGTCAGGCTGCTCAGTGCTTACCTGGTCAATAATGTGGTCCTCCTCTTGCCAGATAGATTTGTTAAATCATAATATCCACAGTGGTGTGCTCTGCTGGTCCTCAGTACTACTAATGGGATGTCACGTTAGGTAGTCAGGTGGAAACGTGAACTTCTGAGTGCCCCGCCTCCAGGGGGAAAATATGCTGAGTGTTTTCCTCCCAGCTCCGTTTTAAACTTTTAGGGTGTGGCACAGTGGCAGTCAGCTCGAATCTGATTGGCTAGGATCGGATTTGGAGTTTGGACTCACTCTATAATGCTGGAAGCCTGGAGAAAGAGACCTACCCACTGCCTCTCTCCTATACTAGCTGCAGTAGTGAGCACAGTCTGACAGTGTGTTAGAGGGAGTGAGAAGAAGAGGGAGACATTAAAAAAAAAAAAAAAAAAAAAAAAAACACAGATGCACAGATGAAAAAGAATTTAAACTATATTACAAACATTTTTTTTTTTTTTTTTTTCATATTTCATAATTTGATATGAATTTATAGGGAGGCATGGCTTCCGTTGGCTTCCACAAGGATTCGCCACTGTTCAGTACTAGTCAACATCATGACATGTACTGTTTAAATAGAGCCTGGGTTCAGTACTAGTCAACATCATGACATGTACTGTTTAAATAGAGGCTGGGTTCAGTACTAGTCAACATCACAGTGTTTAAATAGAGCCTGGGTTCAGTACTAGTCAACATCATGACATGTACTGTTTAAATAGAGCCTGGGTTCAGTACTAGTCAACATCATACCAGATACTGTTTAAATAGAGGCTGGGTTCAGTACTAGTCAACATCACAGTGTTTAAATAGAGCCTGGGTTCAGTACTAGTCAACATCATGACATGTACTGTTTAAATAGAGGCTGGGTTCAGTACTAGTCAACATCACAGTGTTTAAATAGAGGCTGGGTTCAGTACTAGTCAACATCACAGTGTTTAAATAGAGCCTGGGTTCAGTACTAGTCAACATCATGACATGTACTGTTTAAATAGAGGCTGGGTTCAGTACTAGTCAACATCACAGTGTTTAAATAGAGCCTGGGTTCAGTACTAGTCAACATCATGACATGTACTGTTTAAATAGAGGCTGGGTTCAGTACTAGTCAACATCACAGTGTTTAAATAGAGGCTGGGTTCAGTACTAGTCAACATCACAGTGTTTAAATAGAGCCTGGGTTCAGTACTAGTCAACATCATGACATGTACTGTTTAAATAGAGGCTGGGTTCAGTACTAGTCAACATCACAGTGTTTAAATAGAGGCTGGGTTCAGTACTAGTCAACATCATGACATCATGATATGTCCAGAACTCAGCTGCCAGGGTTCTCACTCACACCAAGCCCTGGCAGCACATCACCCCCACCCTCATCCATCTCCACTGGCTTCCAGTCAGGTTCCGCATCACCTTCAAACTCCTGCTCCTCACCTACAAATCCCTCCATGCCCTCGCCCCCCGGTACCTGTCTGATCTCCTCCACCAGTACACTCCATCCCGGAACCTACGATCCTCTGATCTAGGTCTCCTCTCCATCCCTCGCACCAGGTTACGGACTTTTGGGGACATAGCCTTCAGCGTGGCGTCCCCTACCCTCTGGAACTCTCTCCCCCCCGAAATCCGCAACGCCCCAACCCTGGACACCTTCAAATCCGCTCTAAAAACACACCTCTTCACCAAGGCTTTCCCCATCAGTTAGTTTTAGATTAAATTAGGTCCATTATCCCCTACTTTCCCTCATCCCCTCTTCCCCCTCCCCCCCTACTTTCCTTGCCCTATTTTTTGTCCTGATTGTAAAGCGACCTTGGGTTCTATGAAAGGCGCTATATAAATTTGATTTATTATTATTATTATTATTATTATGACATGTACTGTTTAAATAGAGGCTGGGTTCAGTACTAAAAAGGGGAGCTATCAGAAGTCAGTCTAGCATGAAGAGGTTTAATCTCTCTGGTCTCTGACCTCATCAACTGCATCACATTCCCAGAACCCTCTTTACCTTTTTTGGGAAGGATTCTATTTTTAGGCAAACTAAACACTACTGTACAAGGCACCAACAACAACAACATTTGGTTACAGGAAGCAAAATCACTGGAGCTTTATTGAAGTTCCTTCTCTCCTTAATGTCACAACATTAACTATTTTAACTCTTTCAGTGCCACGCCTGGTTTTCCGTTTTACCGCTTGAATGCCACCATCGGCGCCAATGTTAACGTTAATATCGCCTAATCTATGTTTTAAATTATGGCTATGTGTCTAATCTGCCCATCGCATTATCAAAGACTATTTTCCAGTCAGTGCTGTGAAGGCAGATTGTTTTTTTATCGCGTCGTTGCCGTTTCAGAGCAGTTAGAAAAGCCCCCGTTTTGATATAAAAAACAGCTCATTCTGGAGCATTCTATGAAAATCGTCTTTTAGTGGAATATTCCACAACGTTGATATTCGTCGGCCTTTTTATGAATCGTTTTCAAATAAACGCTAGATGATCAATATTATACGTGCACGCACGCACATTACGGCCCCGCGCGGATAATCGCCTCGTTGATTTCCTCTCTGACTTTTACAGTGAAACCGAAAGAAGACATTTCACAAAACAGCTTATAACTTCATCAAACTTACTCTGATTATCCTACCACTGATAACATAGAGTCATTACCTGACATCAGATGGTATCCAACTAGTATATTCCAATTCCTGATCACCATTCGAAAAAATCGATACGTGTATGGATCCAACGCGATACAGTAGAACTCCATGATCCGCGGGGATCTGAGGCTCCAGAATGAACTCTAGTAACCCCGGCTGGATCAGTGAACTGGAAAATGTGGAGTACCGGATTTTTTCCCCCATTCATTTTCATTGAGTCCATTCCAAAATCACTTATATCATCTGGGAGACGACAGGGGGCGCTTTTTTCCACAGTGATCGTCGGCGCCCCTCGGCTATACTCGGGTAGGCTCGGGTGATGCAATAATTTTTCAGATCGCAAAAAAAATAACAAAAAAAAAATCAGAGAAATCTCGTGAGTGGCTAGCAACCACCTATAAAAAAAACACGAGAAATCTCGTGAGTGGCACTGAAAGAGTTAAATACAAGGCTTCACTGTGACCTTTGACCTGTGTTTTGACACTGGACTGATGACCCTGTGTGACCGTGACAGGGTTCAAAGCGCTGTGAGTTTGAATTGTTGGTGATGAACCCATCTGGCAGTTTTCACTACATGCACATTTCGATGGATTAGTGCGTGAATACACATTAAACCTGCTGCTAACCACTAGTAGATTATTTGATTGATTAATCTGTACATCTAAATGATACATTTTCATCCCCAAAAATGCCTGAAAATGTTACATCTTCATTTAAGTTTACCTCTTATTTTAATTTTTAATTTTTAATTTTCCCTTATGAATGCACCCTGACATCTAGCTAAATCATTTAACATGGTCTTTATAGAGCTAAATCATGCACTTTAACAGGGTCTTTATATAACTAAATCATGCACTTTAACAGGGTATTTATAGAGCTAAATCATGCACTTTAACAGGGTCTTTATATAACTAAATCATGCACTTTAACAGGGTATTTATAGAGCTAAATCATGCACTTTAACAGGGTATTTATATAACTAAAGCATGCACTTTAACAGGGTCTTTATAGAACTAAAGCATGTACTTTAACAGGGTCTTTATATAACTAAATTATGCACTTTAACAGGGTCTTTATAATGCTAAAGCATGCACTTTCATGAATGTCTATTCTAGCATACAATAAAAAAAAGTGTAAATCATTTTCACAACTGCTCCTACATGACTCACACAGCTGAATTTCTTTCTTTTTAGACGCTGTTATTTACATTACGTATACGGTTTTATGAACCCATATCAACAAGCAGATGACTATAACTCACTTATATACAATTTGAAAGACAACAAGTATGGCGGTTGAAGACAATGTGAGTTCAGGTTAATCATGAGTCTGTAGTTACATTACATTACAGTCTGTCGTTCCATTACATTACAGTCATTACATCAGTGTCTCCCGCCTGCTGTATTCACTATTTGGGTTATTGAGGTGGTGTTTGTATAGTGAAGTTTTAACATTGAAGTGAACACTTCCACATCTTCACACCTCAGCAACAGATATGGCGGTCGTCTGAACGAGGTCGATGAGGGGTCAGACTGAGATATTGGCACCACAAACAAGTGACTCTGACACACTGAGACACTAATCACTGCTACTAAGGTAGGGGGGGGGAGAGGGGGAGAAAGAGAGGAAGATAGAGAAAGAGGAGATGGGGAAGAGAGAGACAGGGGAGAGAAGAGGGAATGTAGAGAGAGGTAAGAAAGGTGAAGACAAAATAAAAAGAGGCTAGAGAGAGGATGAGCGGAGAGAGATAGAGAGGATGGGAGGATAGAGAGAGAGATGAGGATATATATAGAGATAGATGGAGAGAGAAGAAAGGGAGAGTGAAAGAAAAAAGACAAGCCCAACAGAAGAATAAAGACAATGGTCCTCATTCTCGAACGGATATACGTGAAAGTTACCAAGGAATTCCTTTGTATTTAGTAATGTCAATACTGAACGACTGCATGATTGGCTCTTGACAAGCGTGCAGTCGTTCAGTATTGACATTACTAAATGAGATGTCAGGGTTTCATCACCTGTGCATTGTATGTTACTAGTGCACTCTGGTTGGATGGTGTATTGTACTTCAAGTTCAAGTTTCAAGTTTCTTTAATAGTTGTCATACAGAAGTACAGAATACTTTCATACAAAATGCTTCTTACTGTTACGCTCCAGAGACTGTGCTAGACAAGATAGTATCAAATAACATAGTATAGCATGCAATTTAGAAGAAGAAAATGAGGTCACAGTGTTCGGTATAGACATATGTACAATGTTCTGAGTTACCATATAATATACAATACTGTGCAGTGTACTAATGTACAGTACTATATAGTGCAAAGCAGAAATGGGATGAGGTACAATTTAGGTACAATTTACAGTAAGGTGTACGAGTTGTAGTGCAATCCTTCATCAATAAATATAAAGTGTGGGGAGTGGGTGCTACAGTGTGTTTGTTTAAAGTGGGTGTGTGCTATAAAGTGTGTGGAGTGGGTGCTACAGTGTGTTTGTTTAAAGTGAGTGTGTGCGTGTGGATGTGTGTGCTATGTGCGTTTGGTGGTTGTTGTTGTGTAGTGTTCATTGTTCGTTTAGCAGCCTGATGGCCTGGGGATAGAAGCTTCTTCTGAGTCTTTCTGTGCTCGCCTTGAGACTCCGGTATCGCTTGCCTGACCGCAGCAGTTCAAAGAGGCAGTTGTTCGGGTGACTGGAGTCTTTAATGATTCTCTTAGCCTTGCCCTTGCAACGCTTGTTGTAAATGTTTCTGGAGGGTGGGAGCCCCCCTCCAATTGTGCGTTCGGCTGAACGTGTCACTCTTGTAGTCTGCTTCGGTCTTGTGCAGTGCTATTCCCAAACCAGGAGGTGATGTTGCCGGTCAAGATTCTCTCTATTGTACATGAGTAGAAGTTCTTAAGGATCTTCTGACTGACTTGGAACTTCCTTAGGCGCCTGAGGAAGTAGAGGCGTTGTCGTGCCTCTTCACAACACTGTCAATGTGTGTGGTCCATGTCAAGTCCTCGGATATGTAGGCTCCGAGGTACTTAAAGCTGTTGACTCTCTCAACCGGTGCCCGTCGATGCTGAGGGGGCTGTAGTCCTTGACCCCCGACCTCCTGAAGTCCACAATCATCTCCTTTGTTTTGCTGACGTTCAGGGAGAGGCTGTTTTCCTGGCACCATCCCGCCAGGACCTTGACCTCTTCCAGGTAGGCCCTCTCGTCGTTGGCAGAGATCAGGCCCACCACCACTGTGTCGTCAGCAAATTTGATGATTGTATTGCTACTCCGCTGAGCCACACAGTCGTGTGTGTACAGGGAGTAGAGGAGGGGACTCAGAACACAGCCCTGGGGGGCCCCTATGTTGAGGGTGATGGATGAGGAGGATGCAGTTGCCTGCTCTCACCACCTGGGGTCTGCCAGTCAGGAAGTCCAAGACCCACTGGCAGAGGTCATAGTTCAAGCCCAGGTCCCTGAGCTTGGCTATGAGTATGGAGGGGACTATGGTATTGAATGCCCGAGCTGTAGTCGATGAATAGCATTCTCACATAGTTCCCTGCCTCTTGTCCAGGTGTGATGCTGCTGTGTGCAGCACATGGGCTATGGCGTCCTCCGTGGACCTGTTGGGGCGGTATGCAAATTGCAGGGGGTCCATGTTGATGGGGAGGAGGAGCAGATGTAGCCCTTTACTAGCTTCTCAAAGCACTTCATGGCTATGGAGGTGAGAGCTATAGGGCGGCAGTCGTTGAGGCAAGCAGGCTTGGATTTTTTGGGTACAGGGATAATAGTGGACTTCTTCAGGCAGGTGGGGATGACAGCCTGTTCTAAGGACAGGTTAAATATGTCAGTGAATACTGGGGCTGTATAATGACAATTAATTTGAATCTAATCTCATTTTGAGATCAGTCGCAAATGGCTTCCGCGCTACCTGTTGAATGGCTCAGCATGGTGCAGATGCAATGCCGACCCTCCCGCTGTTGTGCACACGGCCCTCACTGTTTCTCACACGCCTCTGTCGCCTTATAAGGAGCTGGCGGGCGTGTCTGTGTGCAAATTCAGGTGTACGAGAATGTGCTTTGCAATTTAAGAATAAGTGACGTTTTTCATTCATGGGAACAACAGCTGTGAAGATTTTGGCCACTTACGGAGACCGTTTCACGCGTTCAGGAATCCGGAGG
>NW_028170436.1:0-20000 GCF_963971535.1 Notolepis coatsorum
TGTTTGCGTCTACATCTGTGTTTGCGTCTGCGTCTACATCTGCGTTTGTGTCTGCGTCTACATCTGCGTCTGTGTTTGCGTCTACATCTGCGTCTGCGTCTACATCTGCGTCTGCGTCTACATCTTTGTTTGTGTCTGCGTCTACATCTGTGTCTGCATCTACATCTGTGTTTGCGTCTACATCTGTGTTTGTGTCTGCGTCTACATCTGTGTTTGCGTCTACATCTGTGTTGGTGTTTGCGTCTACATCTGTGTTTGTGTCTGCGTCTACATCTGTGTTTGTGTTTGCGTCTACATCTGTGTTTGTGTCTACATCTGTGTTTGTGTTAGCGTCTACATCTGTGTTTGTGTCTGCGTCTACATCTGTGTTTGTGTTTGCGTCTACATCTGTGTTGGTGTTTGCGTCTACATCTGTGTTTGTGTCTGCGTCTACATCTGTGTCTGTGTTGGTGTCTGCGTCCACATATGTGTTTGCGTCTACATCTGTGTTTGTGTTTGCGTCTACATCTGTGTTTGTGTCTGCGTCTACATCTGTGTTTGTGTTTGCGTCTACATCTGTGTTTGTGTCTACATCTGTGTTTGTGTTAGCGTCTACATCTGTGTTTGTGTCTGCGTCTACATCTGTGTTTGCGTCTACATCTGTGTTGGTGTTTGCGTCTACATCTGCGTCTGTGTCTGCGTCTGCGTCTACATCTGTGTTGGTGTCTGCGTCCACATATGTGTTTGCGTCTACATCTGTGTTTGCGTCTACATCTGTGTTTGCGTCTACATCTGTGTTTGTGTTTGCGTCTACATCTGTGTTTGTGTCTGCGTCTACATCTGTGTCTGCGTCTACATCTGTGTCTGCGTCTACATCTGTGTTTGCGTCTACATCTGTGTTTGTGTTTGCGTCTACATCTGTGTTTGTGTCTGCGTCTACATCTGTGTTTGTGTTAGCGTCTACATCTGTGTTTGTGTTTGCGTCTACATCTGCGTCTGCGTCTACATCTTTGTTTGTGTTTGCGTCTACATCTGCGTCTGCGTCTGCGTCTACATCTGCGTCTGCGTCTACATCTGCGTCTACATCTGTGTCTGCGTCTACATCTGTGTTTGTGTCAGCGTCTACATCTGTGTTTGCGTCTACATCTGTGTTTGCGTCTGCGTCTACATCTGCGTTTGTGTCTGCGTCTACATCTGTGTTTGCGTCTACATCTGTGTTTGCGTCTGCGTCTACATCTGCGTTTGTGTCTGCGTCTACATCTGCGTCTGCGTCTACATCTGCGTCTACATCTTTGTTTGTGTCTGCGTCTACATCTGTGTTTGTGTCTGCGTCTACATCTGTGTTTGTGTCTGCGTCTACATCTGTGTCTGCGTCTACATCTGTGTTTGCATCTACATCTGTGTTTGCGTCTACATCAGTGTCTGCGTCTACATCTGTGTCTGCGTCTACATCTGTGTTTGTGTCTACATCTGTGTCTGCGTCTGCGTCTACATCTGTGTTTGTGTCTACATCTGTGTTTGTGTTTGCGTCTACATCTGTGTCTGCGTCTACATCTGTGTTTGCGTCTACATCTGTGTCTGCGTCTACATCTGTGTTTGTGTCTGCGTCTACATCTGTGTTTGCGTCTGCGTCTACATCTACATCTGTGTTTGCGTCTACATCTTTGTTTGTGTTTGCGTCTACATCTGCGTCTGCATCTGCGTCTACATCTGCATCTACATCTGTGTTTGTGTCTGCGTCTACATCTGTGTTTGCGTCTACATCTGTGTTTGCGTCTACATCTGTGTTTGCGTCTACATCTGTGTTTGCGTCTACATCTGCGTTTGTGTCTACATCTGCGTCTGCGTCTACATCTTTGTTTGTGTCTGCGTCTACATCTGCGTCTGCGTCTACATCTTTGTTTGTGTCTGCGTCTACATCTGTGTCTGCGTCTACATCTGTGTCTGTGTTTGCGTCTACATCTGCGTCTGCGTCTACATCTGCGTCTGCGTCTACATCTTTGTTTGTGTCTGCGTCTACATCTGTGTCTGCGTCTACATCTGCGTCTGCATCTACATCTGTGTTTGCGTCTGCATCTGTGTTTGTGTCTGCATCTACATCTGTGTTTGTGTCTGCGTCTACATCTGTGTCTGCGTCTACATCTGCGTCTGCATCTACATCTGTGTCTGCGTCTGCGTCTACATCTGTGTTTGCGTCTACATCTGTGTCTGCGTCTACATCTGTGTCTGTGTCTGTGTCTACATCTGTGTCTGCGTCTGCGTCTACATCTGTGTCTGTGTCTGCGTCTACATCTGTGTCTGCGTCTGCGTCTACATCTGTGTTTGCGTCTGCGTCTACATCTGTGTTTGCGTCTGCGTCTACATCTGTGTCTGCGTCTACATCTGTGTTTGTGTCTGCGTCTACATCTGCGTCTGCGTCTACATCTGTGTTGGTGTTTGCGTCTACATCTGTGTCTGCGTCTACATCTGCGTCTGCATCTACATCTGTGTCTGCGTCTACATCTGTGTCTGCGTCTACATCTGCGTCTGCGTCTACATCTGTGTTGGTGTTTGCGTCTACATCTGTGTTTGCGTCTGCGTCTACATCTGTGTTTGCGTCTACATCTGTGTTTGCGTCTACATCTGCGTCTGTGTCTGCGTCTACATCTGTGTCTGCGTCTACATCTGTGTTTGCGTCTGCTTCTACATCTGCGTCTGTGTTTGCGTCTACATCTGTGTTTGTGTTTGCGTCTACATCTGCGTCTGCGTCTACATCTTTGTTTGTGTTTGCGTCTACATCTGCGTCTGCGTCTGCGTCTACATCTGCGTCTGCGTCTACATCTGCGTCTACATCTGTGTCTGCGTCTACATCTGTGTTTGTGTCAGCGTCTACATCTGTGTTTGCGTCTACATCTGTGTTTGCGTCTGCGTCTACATCTGCGTTTGTGTCTGCGTCTACATCTGTGTTTGCGTCTACATCTGTGTTTGCGTCTGCGTCTACATCTGCGTTTGTGTCTGCGTCTACATCTGCGTCTGCGTCTACATCTGCGTCTACATCTTTGTTTGTGTCTGCGTCTACATCTGTGTTTGTGTCTGCGTCTACATCTGTGTTTGTGTCTGCGTCTACATCTGTGTCTGCGTCTACATCTGTGTTTGCATCTACATCTGTGTTTGCGTCTACATCAGTGTCTGCGTCTACATCTGTGTCTGCGTCTACATCTGTGTTTGTGTCTACATCTGTGTCTGCGTCTGCGTCTACATCTGTGTTTGTGTCTACATCTGTGTTTGTGTTTGCGTCTACATCTGTGTCTGCGTCTACATCTGTGTTTGCGTCTACATCTGTGTCTGCGTCTACATCTGTGTTTGTGTCTGCGTCTACATCTGTGTTTGCGTCTGCGTCTACATCTACATCTGTGTTTGCGTCTACATCTTTGTTTGTGTTTGCGTCTACATCTGCGTCTGCGTCTGCGTCTACATCTGCGTCTACATCTGTGTTTGTGTCTGCGTCTACATCTGTGTTTGCGTCTACATCTGTGTTTGCGTCTACATCTGTGTTTGCGTCTACATCTGTGTTTGCGTCTACATCTGCGTTTGTGTCTACATCTGCGTCTGCGTCTACATCTTTGTTTGTGTCTGCGTCTACATCTGCGTCTGCGTCTACATCTTTGTTTGTGTCTGCGTCTACATCTGTGTCTGCGTCTACATCTGCGTCTGTGTTTGCGTCTACATCTGCGTCTGCGTCTACATCTGCGTCTGCGTCTACATCTTTGTTTGTGTCTGCGTCTACATCTGTGTCTGCGTCTACATCTGCGTCTGCATCTACATCTGTGTTTGCGTCTGCATCTGTGTTTGTGTCTGCATCTACATCTGTGTTTGTGTCTGCGTCTACATCTGTGTCTGCGTCTACATCTGCGTCTGCATCTACATCTGTGTCTGCGTCTGCGTCTACATCTGTGTTTGCGTCTACATCTGTGTCTGCGTCTACATCTGTGTCTGTGTCTGTGTCTACATCTGTGTCTGCGTCTGCGTCTACATCTGTGTCTGTGTCTGCGTCTACATCTGTGTCTGCGTCTGCGTCTACATCTGTGTTTGCGTCTGCGTCTACATCTGTGTTTGCGTCTGCGTCTACATCTGTGTCTGCGTCTACATCTGTGTTTGTGTCTGCGTCTACATCTGCGTCTGCGTCTACATCTGTGTTGGTGTTTGCGTCTACATCTGTGTCTGCGTCTACATCTGCGTCTGCATCTACATCTGTGTCTGCGTCTACATCTGTGTCTGCGTCTACATCTGCGTCTGCGTCTACATCTGTGTTGGTGTTTGCGTCTACATCTGTGTTTGCGTCTGCGTCTACATCTGTGTTTGCGTCTACATCTGTGTTTGCGTCTACATCTGCGTCTGTGTCTGCGTCTACATCTGTGTCTGCGTCTACATCTGTGTTTGCGTCTGCTTCTACATCTGCGTCTGTGTTTGCGTCTACATCTGTGTTTGTGTCTGCGTCTACATCTGTGTCTGCAAAGCTCCTCCATCCTCTTCGGTCTTGTGCCGCTCCAGATCTTGCCTCTGATGGGCAGATGTTTATATCAGGGTGTTTGGCATCACCAGCCAGTCCTATACTGAAGTATGGGTAGAGTTTCTCAGTGAAGGTGTGTTGATGAGTGCAGATGTGAGTCATGTCTTCAGGGTCGTAGAAGGACAGCTTCCCCCTGTTATATTCCAGCTGTACTCTGACCCTCTGGGGGCTCCTCTTCACTGTGAGGATCTGACCCAGACCATTAAAGTACTTACCACTATAATAACTTATAGCCCAGATACCATGTTGTGGTGATGCCTTTAGCCCCTCTCTCTTGTTGTCAAATGACTCTTTAGCTACACCTATAGTCCAGTCAGGATGGTCTCCCACCTCCACCTCCCAGCTGTGTTTCCCTGAGCTGAAGCTCTCAGAACCCAGAACAATGGCATACACCATGCTCCTCTCTGGGTTGTCAGGGAGCTGCTGCTTTGTGTCTGTGCGTCTCACACTGGTCAGATCATCAGATATAGAGAACCAGGGTGATGCAGTGTTTGGGTCCAGAGTGACAGGAGTGAACTTGACCCTCTCCTTCATCTTCTCCCAGACTCTGAAGGTCAGGTTGCCCAGGTGTTTGGCCTCGTCTATCAGCGCTCCTGAGACCAGCTGTGGACGAGGCAGGTTGCACTGAGCTCTGGAAGAACATTCAAGAGTCAGTCCTGCTGTGGGCTTAGCTTCAGAGCCGCAGAGAAGAGAGAGATATTGATTTCCATAAAAATAACTGTATTCCATCTCTTCTCCATCATGTTTCTAATACAATCATTTCCACTCAATCAATAAATACACAATACACAATAAATACATACTATTGTACATTCCACTACCCTCTCAACTTCAGTCACATCATCCAGATCATCCAATTACAACAGCACCTTTAATCTGAGATGCAGATTTAAAAGGAGAGAGAGAGAGAGAGAGAGAGATAGAGAGAAAGAGAGAGACAGACAGAGAGAAAGAGAGAGAGAGAGAGAGAAAGAGACAGACAGACAGAGAGAAAGAGAGAGAGAGAGTGAGAGAGGGAGAGAGACATACAGACAGAGAGAGAGCAAAAGAGAGAGAGACAGACAGAGAGAGAGAGACAGACAGAGAGAGGGAGAGAGAGAGTCAGACAGCAAAGAGAGAGAGATAGAGAGAGAGAGAGAGAGAGAGAGAGAGAGAGAGAGAGAGAGAGAGAGAGAGAGAGAGAGAGAGAGAGAGAGAGAGAGAGAGAGAGAGAGTGAGTGAGAGAGAGGGAGAGAGAGAGAGACAGACAGCAAAGAGAGAGAGAGATAGAGAGAGAGAGAGAGAGAGAGAGAGAGAGAGAGAGAGTCAGACAGCAAAGAGAGAGAGAGATAGAGAGAGAGAGAGAGAGAGAGAGAGTGAGAGAGAGAGGGAGAGAGAGAGAGACAGACAGCAAAGAGAGAGAGATAGAGAGAGAGAGAGAGAGAGAGAGAGAGAGAGAGAGAGAGAGAGAGAGAGAGAGAGAGAGAGAGAGAGAGAGAGAGAGAGAGCAGCTCGCGTGGCCATCCACTTCAGAGCAGAAGCGCACGGATTTACATTGGAACAGCTGTAAATGCCTACTATTATTTATTATTTATATACATAATTATAGAACTGCTCCACATGGATTTTAATATATCATGCTTTAAGTACTGTAGTTTTAATGTAGTTGGTGTTTTTTTATATAGTGGTCTTTTTACTGTAGTTTTAAAAAAAAATTATAGTGGTGAGTGTCTATGTGTTGTGACTGTATGTTTGTCTTTCTGCACAAATGAAGGTCCCAAAG
This sequence comes from Notolepis coatsorum, assembly GCF_963971535.1. Taxonomy (NCBI): domain Eukaryota; kingdom Metazoa; phylum Chordata; class Actinopteri; order Aulopiformes; family Paralepididae; genus Notolepis; species Notolepis coatsorum. The sequence continues at coordinate 6,291 of NW_028170436.1, forward strand.
AAAAATAAAGTAATTTAAAGTTGAAGTTGAAGTCAGTCCCCGTTTGAAGATAAAAAAATAAAAATTAAAGATTTCCAGTTCCAGTGTCCATTTTGCATGTATAACCCGTTATTATCTCATTAATTAGAATGTTAGAATGAATTTTAGAATGATGATCAGTGTGATGTAATCCTGAAAAAGTATAGTAATATGGTTTATTTGTATTGGGAAAGATACAGACACATTAGCTGGTTGAACAACATCTATATGTGTGGTAATAATGCAGATATTGAGTGTATTTCTGTGAAAATGCGTATGGCGCACGCCTCTGAATCCAACCGGAGCGGAAAAAGAACTTCGCTTCTGTCGTGTGGCAGTGAAAGGGTTAACCGGCTGTCGTGTGGCAGTGAAAGGGTTAACATTCTGTGTATTGTCACAGTGAAAGGGTTAACCGTTTTGGTAGTGCGGCGGTGAAAGGGTTAACATGGGGGCAGTCAGGGAAAGAGAGTCAGAGAGAAAGGAGAGAGAGAAAGGAGAGAAAGATAGAAAGAAAGAAGGAGAGACAAATTGAAAAAAGAGAGATAGAAAGAGATAGAGATGAGAGAGAGAAAGAGAGCGACAAAAAGAGAGATAAATCACTTACCTTTTCAGTGTGGTCTTGTAGTTCTATGGAGGTAAAGACAGATCAAGTTAAACACGACACTGTAAAAACTGAGCGTCATCTGGTCACTTTTAAACTATCAGCTAATTGTATTCAACTAAAACTGTGTAAAATGCTATTCATAAATGGTTCAAAATGCATTGAATTCAGCTCAATTCTATTTCAAACGGCACATAGTCTTTTTTATTATGTATAGGTTACTAATACTTATTTAATAAATATGAATGAACCCCAATCCCAGTTTTTACAGTGTACTAAACATCCTCAGCATCATTCCCTATGAACTGAAGAGAGACCAGTCCTGACCTGCAGGAAAGAGACGTGTTCAGCGTTCAGCTCCTGCTCTATGGCTCTGATTGTGTCTGAAAGGGTTGACATCTCTCTGTCCAGCTCCTCAATCTTCTCCTTCATCGTCTGGCTCTTCTGCTCCTCTTCCTCCTTCAGTGCAGCTACCCTGGCCTCCTTTTCCTCGTGGAGAAACTGGAGAAGCTTCTTAAACTCCTCCTCAATCTGCTTCTCTGTGTGCAGGGCCTGGACCTGGAGATTATAAAATAAGATAAGATATTCCTTTATTGATCCCCTTGGGGAAATTCAGGCATCATAGCAGCATGGGGGATGGGGGGGGGGGGGCAAGGGCATAGTTTTGTTTTCAATGGTGGAGGGGACACATTTGTGGGGCGTGGTCAGAAGCTGTAAGGTCAAAGATAAAAAAAAAAATCTGTTGTGCAAGTCAATTCTGGTGAGTTGTTTCTGTATACAATTCACTTATGACAAGTCATAACGCTGCACGAGTCTCGGAACGTGAGAGAGCGAGAGAGAGAGAGAGAGAGAGAGAGAGAGAGACAGACAGAGAGACAGAGAGAGAGAGAGAGAGAGAGAGAGAGATTGTGCTATTTATTATCTACAATGTATAAAACAACAACCTAGAGGCTTTTAAATACAACGAGGTCATAGACAGATATTTCACAGAGACCAAGCAATGCTGTTGTATTTCATGGCAATCACACAGACCATGGTTCAGTTTCACACCAAACTTTCAGGGGAGGGGTGCTCTGTATTTGAGCACACCTGACGACATGGCTGTTGTTGTTATGCAAAGACAGCTGTGCTCGGTACTTAGCGTGTGCACACAAACATGCGACTCGTCCCTCGCCGGGTGCTCACCTTGTCTTTGCATGACAATGGCTCAGGTCGTCAGAGACCTGAGCTCAGAGATGGAACAAGCAGCCGTTTTCCGTGTGGTCCAAGTGCTGCGTCGCGTCTCCGTTTATTATCGCGTAACATTGTTTTGGACGGTAAAAAAGTGCAGGGGACCATAACTGCCTTCTGAAAACATGCAGGGGACATGTCCCCTGTGTGTGTGTCCCCATTATTACGCCCCTGGGGGGGGGGGGGGGGGGGGGGGTACAGGTAGTCAAAACAACACAAGCAGTGTAAACAAATAAGTTTAAGGAAATAAGTCAATATAATTTACTATCTAACTAACTATACAGCATTCACAGTGTCACATAAGGTGCAGTATGCATAAGGTAGTGTTATAATTTACTATCTAACTAACTAACTGAAATATACAGTAGGGGGGTTAAAATCATGTCTGTCCCACAATGGACTACAAATGTACAATAGGGGACTTGTGTGCAGGTTGAGTGCAGCTGCAACCTTACAGTAAATCATTTATCATTAATACAGAATATTTGTACCTTTACATGTTCTGCTGTGCGGACGCATGTTTGTTTGATTTCTTTAAAGGCCTGTAGCTTGTCACGTAAGGTCTTCAGTGGAGCCTGGAGCTGCTTCTGCAATGGAATTCATTCATTCATTCATGATGCATTTCACTTGAAAGATGCAAGTCTGAGGACTCTGTGCTGCAGCACCGGTTTCAACTCACGGACTGGAGTACGTTTGCCACCCAGGCCACCCTGGACTCCCACACTGACATTGACTCCCATGCTGACATTGACTCCCACACTGACATGGACTCCCACACTGACATGGACTCCAACACTGACATGGACTCCCACACTGACATTGACTCCCACACTGACATTGACTCCAATGCTGACATTGACTCCCACACTGACATTGACTCCCATGCTGACATTGACTCCCACGCTGACATTGACTCCCACACTGACATGGACTCCCATGCTGACATGGACTCCCACACTGACTCCCACACTGATATTGACTCCCACACTGACATTGACTCCCACACTGACATTGACTCCCACACTGACATTGACTCCCACACCTCCTACGTTGTGGACAAAAATAAAAATCAACTCCAACATCAGTGTCTGAATCTAATCCCATCTAATTGTTCTGATTGTCTAATGTTTCTGTATTCATTAACAACGTGACAACAATGTTTACTCTGTGTATTTATTGAGTATAATTAAAGATTGAATAAATTAATATAATAATGATTTTGCCATACCTTGTGATCCTCCGAAGCTTCCTCTATGGGGCAGCAGTTGTGGCTCTTGTGTTTTCTGGAGGACTGACACACCACACAGATGGGCTGGAGGTCATCCAGACAGAAGAGCTTGAGTTTCTCACCGTGCAGTCTGCAGAGCACCTCAGAACCTGCTGGAGCTCCCTGGCTTCTCTCCCTGAAGGCCTCACACTTCAAAGCCAAGTTACGAGGAGGATCTAACATTGAAGAGATTTCCCTACAAAGTGGACAGTTCTTGTCTTCTCTGTCTCTCCAGTATTGTTGCAGACAGGCTTTACAGAATCTGTGGCTACACAACAAGACGACAGGATCTGTGTAGATGTCACGGCACACGGGACAAGACAGATCCTCTTCACAATGAGACGAAGCCATTTTGTCTCTCAGTAACACTCCCTCCTCTGGAAAGCTCCCTGAAGTTTACTTTAACTTTTGTTATAAACTTACTTAGATTCAGTCAGCAGCTGGTTGAAGTCACTGTTTGATCACTAGTTATGAGGGCCGACGTTCCACTCTACTGGTTAAAGTTGCTTACGCGTGAGTAGTACGTTTGTTGATAAAGACAAATAATGTCCACAGCCGCTCCAGTGTAAAACAAAGATATCTAAATGGTTTATTTCTTTTCCACAGCGAAGTCTTCCTTTACAGAAGCGGTCCCAAAGCTATTTTCCTAAATATTCACATTACTACTACAAGGTAAGAAAACTGTATTTTCCCAGTCTCCAAATCACAGCCGACTCGAATCAAATCAAATCAAATCAAATGTATTTGTAAGGCCAGACAACACACGTTAATGTCCCCCTCTATACATGAAGATTCCTCCACACTGGAAAGCCAAAAATCTATGCTGTTTAGTCTATTGGTTCAGTACTGCTCAGCACTGTTTCAAGATGCACACTGACCTGGCAGAGAGAATTGCTGAATATATATAGATACACAAACGTTCTAGAAGGTTCGGTCATGACATCATATGATGACATCACCAATGTTCTAGAACATTCGGCTATGAATCTTCACCAATGTTCTAGAATGGTCTATTATGACATCATACTGTGACATCACAAATGTTCTAGAATGTTCTATTATGACAAATAAGACGGTTCAATGACTTTATCTAAATCCAATCAACATTCCTAATGCCGTTTCAATGTAAGGATATAAAAATAAACATATAAACATTCATATATAATATACCATAACCTAAATATATAGCTTTGGCTCCTCTACACTATAGTCCTTCCTGTGTTTGTCTAAAGCTAGTCCTACGCCTTCAGTACGAGCTGTGGGTTTTATCTGGAGCAGGCGGTGTCTAGGTATATATCTAGTATATAACCAGGTGTAGTGACCTCACCTCTTTAGTATATAACCAGGTGTAGTGACCTCACCTCTCTAGTATATAACCAGGTGTAGTGACCTCACCTCTCTAGTATATAACCAGGTGTAGTGACCTCACCTCTCTAGTATATAACCAGGTGTAGTGACCTCACCTCTCTAGTATATAACCAGGTGTAGTGACCTCACCTCTCTAGTATATAACCAGGTGTAGTGACCTCACCTCTCTAGTATATAACCAGGTGTAGTGACCTCACCTCTCTAGTATATAACCAGGTGTAGTGACCTCACCTCTCTAGTATATAACCAGGTGAAGTGACCTCACCTCTCTAGTATATAACCAGGTGTAGTGACCTCACCTCTCTAGTATATAACCAGGTGTAGTGACCTCACCTCTCTAGTATATAACCAGGTGAAGTGACCTCACCTCTCTAGTATATAACCAGGTGTAGTGACCTCACCTCTCTAGTATATAACCAGGTGTAGTGACCTCACCTCTCTAGTATATAACCAGGTGTAGTGACCTCACCTCTCTAGTATATAACCAGGTGTAGTGACCTCACCTCTCTAGTATATAACCAGGTGTAGTGACCTCACCTCTCTAGTATATAACCAGGTGAAGTGACCTCACCTCTCTAGTATATAACCAGGTGTAGTGACCTCACCTCTCTAGTATATAACCAGGTGTAGTGACCTCACCTCTCTAGTATATAACCAGGTGAAGTGACCTCACCTCTCTAGTATATAACCAGGTGAAGTGACCTCACCTCTCTAGTATATAACCAGGTGTAGTGACCTCACCTCTCTAGTATATAACCAGGTGTAGTGACCTCACCTCTCTAGTATATAACCAGGTGAAGTGACCTCACCTCTCTAGTATATAACCAGGTGTAGTGACCTCACCTCTCTAGTATATAACCAGGTGAAGTGACCTCACCTCTCTAGTATATAACCAGGTGTAGTGACCTCACCTCTCTAGTATATAACCAGGTGTAGTGACCTCACCTCTCTAGTATATAACCAGGTGAAGTGACCTCACCTCTCTAGTATATAACCAGGTGTAGTGACCTCACCTCTCTAGTATATAACCAGGTGTAGTGGCCACACCTCTCTAGTATATAACCAGGTGTAGTGACCTCACCTCTCTAGTATATAACCAGGTGTAGTGACCTCACCTCTCTAGTATATAACCAGGTGTAGTGACCTCACCTCTCTAGTATATAACCAGGTGTAGTGACCTCACCTCTCTAGTATATAACCAGGTGTAGTGACCTCACCTCTCTAGTATATAACCAGGTGTAGTGACCTCACCTCTCTAGTATATAACCAGGTGAAGTGACCTCACCTCTCTAGTATATAACCAGGTGTAGTGACCTCACCTCTCTAGTATATAACCAGGTGTAGTGACCTCACCTCTCTAGTATATAACCAGGTGAAGTGACCTCACCTCTCTAGTATATAACCAGGTGTAGTGACCTCACCTCTCTAGTATATAACCAGGTGAAGTGACCTCACCTCTCTAGTATATAACCAGGTGTAGTGACCTCACCTCTCTAGTATATAACCAGGTGTAGTGACCTCACCTCTCTAGTATATAACCAGGTGAAGTGACCTCACCTCTCTAGTATATAACCAGGTGTAGTGACCTCACCTCTCTAGTATATAACCAGGTGTAGTGGCCACACCTCTCTAGTATATAACCAGGTGTAGTGACCTCACCTCTCTAGTATATAACCAGGTGTAGTGACCTCACCTCTCTAGTATATAACCAGGTGTAGTGACCTCACCTCTCTAGTATATAACCAGGTGTAGTGACCTCACCTCTCTAGTATATAACCAGGTGTAGTGACCTCACCTCTCTAGTATATAACCAGGTGTAGTGACCTCACCTCTCTAGTATATAACCAGGTGTAGTGACCTCACCTCTCTAGTATATAACCAGGTGTAGTGACCTCACCTCTCTAGTATATAACCAGGTGTAGTGACCTCACCTCTCTAGTATATAACCAGGTGTAGTGACCTCACCTCTCTAGTATATAACCAGGTGTAGTGACCTCACCGCTCTAGTATATAACCAGGTGTAGTGACCTCACCTCTAGTATATAACCAGGTGTAGTGATCTCACCTCTATAGTATATAACCAGGTGTAGTGACCTCACCTCTCTAGTATATAACCAGGTGTAGTGACCTCACCTCTCTAGTATATAACCAGGTGAAGGGACCTCACCTCTCTAGTATATAACCAGGTGAAGGGACCTCACCTCTCTAGTATATAACCAGGTGAAGTGACCTCACCTCTCTAGTATATAACCAGGTGTAGTGACCTCACCTCTCTAGTATATAACCAGGTGTAGTGACCTCACCTCTCTAGTATATAACCAGGTGAAGTGACCTCACCTCTCTAGTATATAACCAGGTGTAGTGACCTCACCTCTAGTATATAACCAGGTGTAGTGACCCCACCTCTCTAGTATATAACCAGGTGTAGTGACCTCACCTCTCTAGTATATAACCAGGTGAAGTGACCTCACCTCTCTAGTATATAAGCAGGTGAAGTGACCTCACCTCTCTAGTATATAACCAGGTGTAGTGACCTCACCTCTCTAGTATATAACCAGGTGTAGTGACCTCACCTCTCTAGTATATAACCAGGTGTAGTGACCTCACCTCTCTAGTATATAACCAGGTGTAGTGACCTCACCTCTCTAGTATATAACCAGGTGTAGTGACCTCACCTCTCTAGTATTGGGCAGCCGTAGCCGCCTGCCGTGGGGGAGCATGGTGAAGAGGCCGTGACCCGGGTGGGGGAGCATGGTGAAGAGGCCATCTCCACTGTTTTCTGGGCGTTGAGGTCCAGGTTGTTGCAGCTGCATCAGCTCAGCAGCCTCTCGATCTCCCTCCTGTAGGCCGACTCGTCCCCCCTGGAGATGAGACCCACCAGGGTGGTATCGTCCGCAAACTTCAGTAGCTTGACCGAGGGGTGCAGAGAGACGCAGCTGTTGGTGTGCAGGGAGAACAGATTCAGATTCCTTTATTGTCGGGCGGCTAAGTGGCGCAGTGGGCAAGGCGCTCGCCACTAACGCAGGATATGCTGGGTTCGAGCCCAGCTCTCTGCGTTGCTTCCGGCTTGGTTGCTCGTTCATACTAATACAATTGGCAGTATTAGGGGGTGGGAAAGCCGGTGGGTGGGGATCGGACGTTGTGGACAATGACTCCTACAGGTCGGTTGGCGCGCCTGTACAGCAGAATCAGGAAGTATCGGGGGCAGCGTGAGCCTCCCACACGTTACTCCTTGCCGTTGAGAGATTGCGCTGTACAGGTGAAAAGATGCGACGGCTGCCTCCTCGTGTACCGGAGGGGACACGTGATGCAAGGCTTCGTCCACATTGCAGCCGGATTGTGGGAGGCATGGCCTAACAACGTTCGAGACAGGGGAGGGGAGAATTGGATAATACGAAATTGGGATGGGAGAAAAATAGAAAATGGGGAGAAAAAGTAGATAAAAAAAAAGATTCCTTTATTGTCACTTATTTCAGTACTTTACAGCAAGAAGAGTGAAAAACTATTTATTGCGGTCCCTCGACTATTGCAGCTTCCAATAATAAAAATACAATAATTTTAGCATAGAATAAAATAAGATGACTAAAACAAAGATTACTATATACAGCAGTGGAGGTTTCTCTATGACAACACGTGAAATACAAATTCACTCATAATTCATAATTATTATTAATATAATTTTTTTATTATAAATGTTTTCCTCTGTAAAAAAATTTCAGTGACTTTTTTTTTCTTCAAAAATGGCCAAAATTGACCGCTCTGAGCAGGCCTGCACTGCAGTAATTATTCGTGCAGAATATCTTCACAGGTTGACCAGGGTTAAATAAATAATAAATAATAGCAAATCAAAATAGGCTATTAACTTCATCTAAGCACGGTCTGTGCAGTTAAACACTTGCCATTGAATGGATAACAAGGCTGTCAATCATTCAATCCACCAATCAGCTAATGGTTTCTCTTTTGCTGTTCTGTGGCTCTGCAGCTAGCATGATTGACAGCCTTGTGGCCCAATCAGATAATGGTTTCTCTTGTGCCGTACTGTGGCTCTGCAGCGAGCTTGTTTTCAAAATAATTTTGATCTCAGTTTAAAAAGATAACTTGTTGGAGCTAACGTAGCTAAAGGGCTACCACCGGAGCTATCAGGCCCAGGGTGGAGTGTTTTGTTATTGTTCGTGAACTTATTGTGCATCGTTTGATGATGGCATTGATGAAGATGATATCAATAACAACAATGCCTCTCCATGGCCCTATCTGGAATGAATGAATGGAAAAGATGACGTTGTGGGATGTATGCAGCAGGCGCGGCTCATCTAAGGTAAGGGACAATAATAATGTTGTTGAAACTGCCGCCGTGCAGTTGTAACGTTATGCAAGTCTTGTGAATGTCTAAACAAACGGCATTGTTTGATTGATTGATTGAAAACTTTATTAATGATGCAATGAAGCATATAGCACTAGTTAGAGGGGACATTCGGATTCCTCTCGGATTCATTCATTGAGCAGAACTGCAATTCGCTCAGTTGCAGAAACGTTGAGGAGACAATACCCACAGGACTTGGAGGAGAACTTTGTTTTCACTGTCTGTCTATTGTCTACACATTCTGCCGTGAATTGAATTGAATTGAATTGTAAAACTTTATTAACAGATTGCAGAATGGGTACAATACAGTACGGCTCAATACATACAATTGTTAAGGGGATGCAGACCAGAGAAAGACTTTCGTCTTGTTTACATCAGGGTCCCCCATTTTCAATTCATCATAACATATATGACATACATGACATACAGATAGACAGTACTGCTACATCTATACATTCATGACATGTACCAGACTTGCAAATACAGTACTGTTTGTGATATAAAAATAGTCCAGAAAAGGGAGTATATACATTTTGTTATGGTTTGTAACCGACCCCAATCGCACAACACAAGACAGGTATGAGAGTAAGCCAAAACAGGGCATTTATTTATTACATAACAAAAAGCGGCACAGTCCCTTTAAGGGAGAACACAAAAACACTAGAGTCAAGGACATATGGAAAATGCGGCACTGTGCCTTTAAGAGGCGAACAGGCTAAGGGACTAAGGCTAAGGGCCAGGGCTAAGGACCAGTACTAAGTGTCAGGGCCAGGACCAGGTGCACTGGAGAGGGGGACAGGGACAGAGGCCCGGAGAGGCGGGCTGGAGACAGGGACAGAGAACAGAGTTAAGGCCTTGGACAGGGCGAGGGCCAGAGCTGCTTACAGGGATGAGGACAGGGTTCCGACAGCGGAGGCCTGGCACGGGGACAGGGGCCCGACGGCGGAGGCCTGGCACAGGAACAGGGGCCCGACGGCGGAGGCCTGGCACGGGGACAGGGGCCCGACGGTGGGGGCCTGGCACGGGAACAGGGGCCCGACAGCGGGGCCTGGCACGGAGATCCTCCTCCCCCTCTTCGGATGCTGCAGACGGGCAGCGCAGAACAAAGGGGGTCCCAGGGGACCGGGATGGGAACACGCCGTCCTCCCGTGGAATACTAGGGAGCGACGACGAGCCTCACCCCCAGGAATGAGGATCACGAAGAGACGCCTTCCTCCCGTGGAATCGGGAGCGATGACGAGCCGGCTTGACGTCTGGAGTGGGAACACTGGAAAACCTCCCGTAGAGAATTAGAGAGCGAAGACGGTGTCCCACTCCAGGCAAAACGGCGACAGGTGGTGATGGCTGGCACGTCGTCTCACACCGGAGACGCGGCAGGTGATGGTAACGTACAGGACTCCATGAACACAGAGTGTACACAGATACAGATACAGAACGAACACAGAGTCCAGAACACAGAACGACCCGACAAGGACTGGAGGGGAGTCTGCAACCTATGTATTCTACCGAGGTGATTGCAAACTCCCAACAGGTGCGTGAAGGTAGAGGATCAAGGATGTCCAAGGGTGGGGGCTGGTGAAGAGTAGAGGAGAGTAAATCATCGCAAGGGTGGGGGCTGGTGAAGAGTAGAGGAGAGTAGACAGGGAAAACACAGGAAAAAGGTCCAGGGACAGGCGAATCCTCACAGTACCCCCCCCTCCACGGGAGCCACCGGGCGACCCAAAAAATCAGACAGCGGGGCAGGGGACATGACAAAGCAACAAACAAAAAAAAATTTAAAACTGGGCCATGCTAGCAGGGGAAGCTACACCTAAAGTGGGGCTAGCAGAGGGACTGGGTAGCTGCCAGAGCATTGCTAGCTACAGGGCCTATGTTATCTGTACTGCTACATTAGCATAGAGGCTGCGCTAGCTGCCGGAGCTAGGCTAGCAGACAGGGCTGGACTAGCAAAGGAGAACAAGCTAGCTGGAAGGACAGTCCTAGCTGTGGGGAAACAGGGTAGCTAACAGGGGAGCTAACGAGGCTAACAGGGGAGTCAACAGGGGAACTAACAGGGGAACTAACAGGGGAACTAGAGGGAGCTAGAGGGAGCTAGAGTGGGTTAGAGGGAACTAACAGGGGCTAACTCACATACACTGTCTGTGCTGGCTGGGGTCGTCGACTGGTCGGGTCGTACTGTTATGGTTTGTAACCGACCCCAATCGCACAACACAAGACAGGTATGAGAGTAAGCCAAAACAGGGCATTTATTTATTACATAACAAAAAGCGGCACAGTCCCTTTAAGGGAGAACACAAAAACACTTGAGTCAAGGACATATGGAAAATGCGGCACTGTGCCTTTAAGAGGCGAACAGGCTAAGGGACTAAGGCTAAGGGCCAGGGCTAAGGACCAGGGCTAAGTGTCAGGGCCAGGACCAGGGGCACTGGAGAGGGGGACAGGGACAGAGGCCCGGAGAGGCGGGCTGGAGACAGGGACAGAGAACAGGGTTAAGGCCTTGGACAGGGCGAGGGCCAGAGCTGCTTACAGGGATGAGGACAGGGTTCCGACAGCGGAGGCCTGGCACGGGGACAGGGGCCCGACGGCGGAGGCCTGGCACGGGAACAGGGGCCCGACGGCGGAGGCCTGGCACGGGAACAGGGGCCCGACGGCGGAGGCCTGGCACGGGGACAGGGGCCCGACGGCGGGGGCCTGGCACGGGAACAGGGGCCCGACAGCGGGGCCTGGCACGGAGATCCTCCTCCTCCTCTTCGGATGCTGCAGACGGGCAGCGCAGAACAAAGGGGGTCCCAGGAGACCGGGATGGGAACACGCCGTCCTCCCGTGGAATACTAGGGAGCGACGACGAGCCTCACCCCCAGGAACGAGGATCACGAAGAGACGCCTTCCTCCTGTGGAATCGGGAGCGATGACGAGCCGGCTTGACGTCTGGAGTGGGAACACTGGAAAACCTCCCGTAGAGAATTAGAGAGCGAAGACGGTGTCCCACTCCAGGCAAAACGGCGACAGGTGGTGATGGCTGGCACGTCGTCTCACGCCGGAGACACGGCAGGTGATGGTAACGTACAGGACTCCATGAACACAGAGTGTACACAGATACAGATACAGAACGAACACAGAGTCAAGAACACAGAACGACCCAACAAGGACTGGAGGGGAGTCTGCAACCTATGTACTCTCCCGAGGTGATTGCAAACTCCCAACAGGTGCGTGAAGGTAGAGGATCAAGGATGTCCAAGGGTGGGGGCTGGTGAAGAGTAGAGGAGAGTAAATCATCGCAAGGGTGGGGGCTGGTGAAGAGTAGAGGAGAGTAGACAGGGAAAACATAGGAAAAAGGTCCAGGGACAGGCGAATCCTCACACATTTGATGTAGAAACTGTACATTGGAGGAGGTTGGGTAGGGGGGGGACGGGACTGTACATTGGAGGTGGGGGTGGGGGACATACACTGTACAACTGTACAAACAAAACTGTACATTGGAATATTGACAACCATACTTGGTCATTTACTGTACATTGAGGGGGTTGAGTTAGGACATTTACAGGGGCCAGTCATAGCATACTGTGTTATTTTTTGATGGGCCCGAGCCATACTGTACATGGTCTGCTTGGTTTGATCAGGGGCCGCCGAGCCACTGTATACTGTACATGGTCTGCTTGGTTTGATCGGGCCGCCGAGCCACTGTATACTGTATATGGTCTGCTTGGTTTGATCAGGGGCCGCCGAGCCACTGTATACTGTACATGGTCTGCTTGGTTTGATCGGGCCGCCGAGCCACTGTATACTGTACATGGTCTGCTTGGTTTGATCAGGGGCCGCCGAGCCACTGTATACTGTACATGGTCTGCTTGGTTTGATCAGGGGCCGCCGAGCCACTGTATACTGTACATGGTCTGCTTGGTTTGATCGGGCCGCCGAGCCACTGTATACTGTACATGGTCTGCTTGGTTTGATCGGGCCGCCGAGCCACTGTATACTGTACATGGTCTGCTTGGTTTGATCGGGCCGCCGAGCCACTGTATACTGTACATGGTCTGCTTGGTTTGATCGGGCCGCCGAGCCACTGTATACTGTACATGGTCTGCTTGGTTTGATCAGGGGCCACCGAGCCACTGTATACTGTACGTCCCCAAAATGAATGGAAGCGAATGAGAAGCCTGACACCTGGGAGGAATGGGGGTGTTGCAGCGTTGGGGATGTTTAAAAAATATAATTTAATATATAATATAATAATTTGTGCTTCACCTAAAAATTTGGTCAGCAGCCTCCACTGATATACAGTTCTAAAAAGTGTGCAGTGCAATACAATAAATTTAGCATAAAATAAAACAAGATGACTAAAACAAAGATTACTATATACAGTTCTAAAAAGTGTGCATTGCAGATCAGGGTGTAGATATTATACTATGAAATTGAATAAAAAAATGGCTAAGTAAGTACAGTTCCAAAAGTATGTTGTGTGATGAGCAATGAGCAATGTGCAAATGTTAGCAGTGTATAAATAGTTTTTTATCGTCAGCAGCTGTGTTCTCAAGTGTAGTCCAGGGGGGGGGATTAGGGGGATCAAGTGTAGTCCAGGGGGGGGGGATTAGGGGGATCAAGTGTAGTCCAGGGCGGGGGGATTAGGGGGATCAAGTGTAGTCCAGGGGGGGGGGGGATTAGGGGGATCAAGTGTAGTCCAGGGGGGGGGATTAGGGGGATCAAGTGTAGTCCAGGGGGGGGGATTAGGGGGATCAAGTGTAGTCCAGGGGGGGGGGGATTAGGGGGATCAAGTGTAGTCCAGGGGGGGGGGGATTAGGGGGATCAAGTGTAGTCCAGGGGGGGGGGATTAGGGGGATCAAGTGTAGTCCAGGGGGGGGGATTAGG